>NC_051228.1:3860554-4093054 GCF_015220715.1 Pygocentrus nattereri
TGTCTTTGGACTGTGGGAGTAAACCGGAGAACCCGGAGGAAACCCACACAGACACGGGGAGAACATGCAAACTCCACAAAGAGAGGACCCCGGTCACCCGGCCGGGGAATCAAACCCAGGCCCTCCTCGCTGTGAGAAGACAGCGCTACCCACCACGCCACCGTGCCGCCCTGAAACTGAAGGATTTAGATTTATTATTAATATTCAATTCAAAACAGTAATAAAAAAACAAAATGTCCCATGTTCTCATGTCACTACTGAAACACAAAGAGTCGTTACTGGTTTTAGCCACACCCCTGTATTTTAAAACAGGAATTGTTTTGAGGTAAATGTGTCCAAAAGTCTGAAAATCAGTGAGGAACTTTATAAAATGTCCCATATTTTATGCCACTAAGTGAATGTTTTTGTGTTTTAAATTAAAAATATGATGTTTCTATGTGGGCGGCACGGTGGCATGGTGGGTAGCGCTGTCGCCTCACAGCAAGGAGGGCCTGGGTTCGATTCCCCAGCCGGGCGGCCGGGTCCTCTCTGTGTGGAGTCTGCATGGGTTTCCTCCGGGTTCTCCGGTTTCCTCCCACAGTCCAAAGACATGCTGTCAGGCCAATTGGACATGCTAAATTGCCCCTGGGTGTGAGTGACTGTCTGTGTCTGTCTGTCTGCCCTGCGATGGACTGGCGACCTGTCCAGGGTGTATCCTGCCTTCCACCTGATGACCGCTGGGATAGGCTCCAGCATCCTCCCGCGACCCTGACGGTGAAGCGGCTTAGAAAATGGATGGATGGGTGTTTCTATGTGTGTGCAGCTGTTCAGAGCTGTGTTTGCTAGTCATGTACTGGCTAGCATGTTCCACTCAAAATGAGCTAAAATTGTCACTACTGAAACATTTGGTAAACAGTAGTGTTATGATTAAGATTAAGTGACCCTTATTAATCCCACAACAGGGAAATTTCACCTCCACATTTAACCCGTCCATGAAGTGAAACACCACATACACACTAGTGAGCACACACACACTAGGGGGCAGTGAGCACACTTACCCAGAGCAGTGAGCAGCCCTATCCGCAGTGCCCGGGAAGCAGCTGGGGGTTTGGTGTCTTGCTCAAGGACACCTCAGTCATGTGCTGTCAGCTCTGGGGATCAAACCGGTGACCTTCCACTCACAAGGCCGCTTCCCTGACCTCTAGCCCACGACTGCCCCCACGATTGTTTCTATAATGACAAAATGGAACGGTCAATCATTTATTTATAAAATATCATTCATAAAATAAATATGATTCGGTTTAGGGTCAATCAAAGTAAAAGGGGTTTAGTCTAAAGTCCAAATCAGTTAGATTTAGTTAGTCAGATTAACTCTGATGCTGAACCAATATGGTTGAATGATCCAGAGATCATTCAAAAGGTCCTTTCAATTATAACAGTAACCCTTTTTGGTGTAGAACTGTTTTCAAGAGGTCCTTTAAAGCATCATATACAACAGATTCTCCACCACAGGTAAGAACCATTTCACCAGAAGAAACATTCTGGTAGTTAACAGAATTTTTTTTGCCAAGTAATTTTGGATAATTTCATTTCAACACTGTGAAGACCAAATGGTATTTTTGAAATTGTGTATTTTTATCTGACAATTACATGTCCCATGTAACACTGACACACTGGTGGAGGTGTGTTAGTGTGTGTTGTGCTGGTCTGAGTGGATCAGACACAGCAGCGCTGCTGGAGTTTTTAAACAGTGTCACTGCTGGACTGAGAATAGTCCACCAACCAAAAATATCCAGCCAACAGCGTCCTGTGACCACTAATGAAGGACCAGAGGACGACCAACACAAACTGTGCAGCAGCAGATGAGCTGTCGTCTCTGACTTTACATCTACAAGGTGGACCGACAAGGTAGGAGTGTCTAATAGAGTGGACAGTGAGTGGACACAGTGTTTAAAAACTCCAGCAGCACTGCTGTGTCTGATCCACCCGTACCAGTGCAACAAACATTAGCACTCCACCACCACATCAGTTTCACTGCTGAGAATGATCCACCACCCAAATAATACCTGTGGGGGTCCTGACCGCTGAAGAACAGGGTGACAAACTATGCCGAAGAACAGATGGACTACAGTCTGTAACTGTAGATCTACAAAGTGCAGCTATACAGTTAGTGGAGCTGATGAAATGGACAAGAAGGTGATTTTACCATTATGGCCTGTCTGTATACATAATATGTAGCATACATATGTATCAATACTACATATCAATACACATTCATCCTGACAATGTATACACACACACACACACACACACACACACAGGCACTTACAGGACAGTGTGCTCTCATGGAAGATGTTTCGGAGGATGCACCATAAGGATAAAAGCTCTGGAAGAGTAAATGGATTCTCTGGCACGCCAAAGCTCTGGCAGCAGCACCGGTCAACCACTGAGACCCTCGCTCATGAAACGCTGCGCTGCCACAGAGTGTGCATGCGAGAGAGAGTGTGCAGATACAGAGCTCTTGTGGTTTGCAGACTAAAACACATGATCTCCACTTGCAGCAAAAAAAAAAGACAGAGAATGTCCATTTATGTACTTTTGAGTTCGCTGGCTGCGGTAACATGTTCTCGCCGATGGAGAGAGGGGAGCTGTGGTTTTAACCCAGCCAGCGCAGAGAGGAGGGGAAGGGGGAGAGGGGCAGTGGGGTGGTGGGGGTGATGACAGCTCATAATGTTCTACATTGCAAATGCAGTTTGAGGAAGTGGCTTACAAGCTGTGGAACGAGGCAGGATTTGGGAGATTACATTAGACCAGAGTAGTAGTGTAAGAAGGGAGATAATCAGGTCTACGACAAAGAGCAGAGCAAATAACTCAGGGCTGTTAGCTTAAGGCTTGTTGCTGTATTGAGATACATTTGTTACACTTCTTCTCCATGTGAACATTCACAGTGGTGGTTTTTGAGGATGATTAAGTGAGCTCCTAATAATAACTATCATACAATGCTACTAAGCTGGGAGGGTAAAGTCTAGCATGTGCTTCCTCCAAGTCACGTGAAGCTCCACCACATTTCTTTTCAAACTGCTGCTTGGTTGGTATAGTGTAGTGGGTAGGTTGGGGTTCAATGCCCCGCCTGGGTAAGCACTCTACACTATACTAATAAGAGTCCTTCGGCAAGACTCCTAACTTTGCCTAGCCTACTTGTGTAAAATGATCAAATTGTAAGTCACTCTGAATAAGCGCACCTGCCAAATGCTGTAAATGTAAATGCTGCTTACGCAACCTTCTCAGACAGCTCAACAGGCTTTGAGGAGGACACTAACCATCAAATCTTTGTGAGCTAAATGATGACCGCATTGGCTAGCATCCTACTTTGGTTGCCTCCTTGGGACTGATCTCTGTACACAATTGGTTTGACTAGATAAAAGGAATTAGTTCAAGCTTCAAGAAATCCTGGATGGAAGGTGATAATACAGCTTACCCACCCTTCTACAGATGGCTGGGGCATCACCAGGAATCAAACTCACAATCAAAAGCAGAGCCAATGCTTAGACCACTGCAGCATTTGAGAGCCCAGCTGTTTTCATTTTTAGTTGCCCTTACAGAGTAAAAGACTCAGGTGTCAAATTAAGCTTTCAAAAATGTATATCCTTAAAAAGACGGCTCTTTAAGAGTTCTTTATTAAAAGCAGTGGTTCTTTTTAGGACTATGAGTTCTATATAGAACCATTTCATGCTTAAAGGTGTCTTACACTCTTACAAAAGATGGTTCTTCAAGGGTTCATTAGTAAAGACAGTGGATCTTTAGAACTATGAACACCCAAAGAGCTATTTGCATGCCTTCATGGTTCTTCACAATGGTGAAATGGTTCTTCAGATTGATGGAGAATGTGTTGTGTATGGACGTAGCACTGAAGACGGATCTGCTACTACAAGCTTGACTTCCTAACAACAGATCATTTTTTGGTGCTCTGCAGAACCATTTTTAAAAAGGAGCCATGTGCAACATATTCTCCATCAATCTTTTTTACATCTGTACTTTATAATATTACCATATTTTGTAGCTAAAATCATTCAAAAAAGGAAAATAAAATGTATTAAATTAAATATAGTATAAAAATATGCCTGTTCTCTGATTGGTCAAAAGGTTGGAGTGAATGGCCAGGGAACAAAGTTTATTACACTTATATAACCTAAGAATAGCTCAGCCAGATTGCACTGAAGTTCCTGTAGCTGCTGAATAAGAAGCCTTAATAAGTATGAATTTAATAAGCCTGGGATTTTAAGTGGTTCATTTTTGGTCAAGTCAGAGAATCTAACTGGCCAATTTTGCCCTGTGTGCTGCTCTTTTGGGCAGCTCTGGATTCACACAAGCATCATAGCATTTTATTGCCTATATGTTCTGTTGAGATTGCCTGTTAGATAGCTAATGTAAGGAATTTGCTTAAAAGTCATTAAAACCCCAGACCATCTTCCTTTAAGGTACATATTAACTTGTACCTTAATTTAAAGTACCTTCATTTTAAGTAAGTAAGGATCTTAAGACTTAATATTCAGTAACTACTATAAACAGCTCTATACAGTAACAGGTCAATTATCTTGTCAATAAGAATGAACAGGCTGAATGTACAGGTCCTTTGAAGGGTTAATTTCACTTTGCTGAACCCGTAAAAAGGCAAGGACCCAGTGGAAAGTCCAAATGTTTGTAAACATGCCCATAGGTCATCAGAATAAGAGTCATTTTCCATGTAATTACTGAATAATAAACTTTTAATAGGACATAATAGGACTGGGATTTTAGGGCTTAAATACATTCTGCGTGCTTGAAAATATTATGGTAACAGAAGTCACTCCATATGTCCCCAATAGAAAGGCCTGAGTCCAACTAAAAACACAGGGCTGCTCCATTTACCTACAGTGACCTGAACTCTGTCAACCCCCCCAACACCACCCCCCCCCCCCCCACCCCTCCATACTCCTCTCCCCCTATTATTCAGCTGCTCACTTCCTTTTTCCATCCCTCTCCCTTATTCGGCTGTTCTTTTCACCCTTCCGTCCCTTTTACACCTTTGTCTCCCTCGACCAAGTTTAGCTCCCTGCCGCCTCCCCCTCCTCCTCCTCCTCCTCCACCACCTCCACCTCCTCCCCGCGCAGCCTAATCTATTCCAGAAGACTGGCTACCATGGAAAACACATAACAAGTGCACATACTTTGAAACGGGCCAAGAGCGAAATAACACAGAGAGGGAAAAAGTGGGAGTTTGAGTGGGGGGGGGCAGACAGGGAGGAGGGGGGAATAAAAGAAGAGAGAAAGTGTTTATTCAAAGTCAAAGTTGCCTCCTTTGTTGTGGTAGGGACCTGTCTTATATTAGAAGCCTGAGCTCCCTTCAAAGTCTGGAAAGAGAGGACGATGAGCCAAGAGGAAGGGAGCGAGCGAGACAGAGGGAGACAAACAGAAGGGGGAGACACTCCTATTTTGTCTGAAGCTGTTAAACCTGGACATGTCCCGGTGAGAAATGGTCGGAGAAAAATGAGCCCGGAATACTTGAGACACGAAGGGCGAGACTGACTCCATTGAGAGAATAGGTAAACTATGCGCCGAATAGGCCTCCTTTCACACGCACGCAACCCATTCAGCGCTCGCAGTACGGCCTCAGCGCAGCGACTGGGCTACAGACGGGCCCGAACGCAGCGCAAAGCAGAGCTGTATCTAAAATAAAACAGGGTGGTGAAAACATCTCAGGAGACATGGAGAAGGCCAGGAGACGGAGTGTCTAAAGTCTTTCCTTCTCGCTCTCTCTAAGATCTAATTTCAACATTTCTGCATTTCATCTCAAAAATCACATCTGGGTGGAGGGCCTCGCCTGCTCAGGCAGAGAGAGAGAGAGAGAGAGAGAGAGAGAGAGAGAGAGAGAGAGAGAGAGAGAGAGAGAGAGAGAGAGACAGAGAGACAGAGAGAGAGAGAGAGAGAGAGAGAGAGAGAGACAGAGAGAGAGAGAGAGAACTGGGAGAGAGATCATTGGGACAAAGGGTTACCAATTCACAGCAGACATATCAGGTGTGTAACGATGCAGTGCAGCCCAGATAGAGTCGGCTTTAGTTCTTCCCGGAGGTGCTGCTGTAATTTAAACAATTACCAGCAAGATATGTAATTTAACCCAGTACAAATCTGCATTGTGTGCAGTTTTACAGTCTGACTGTAATAATTGTGGAGTGATTTTAATCCAGTATGAATCTGCAGTGTGTAGTTTTACAGTCTGACTGTAATAATTGTGGAGTGATTTTAATCCAGTATGAATCTGCAGTGTGTAGTTTTACAGTCTGACTGTAATAATTGTGGAGTGATTTTAATCCAGTATGAATCTGCAGTGTGTAGTTTTACAGTCTGACAGTAATAATTGTGGAGTGATTTTAATCCAGTATGAATCTGCAGTGTGTGTAGTTTTACAGTCTGACTGTAATAATTGTGGAGTGATTTTAATCCAGTATGAATCTGCAGTGTGTGCAGTTTTACAGTCTGACTGTAATAATTGTGGAGCGATTTTAATCCAGTATGAATCTGCAGTGTGTAGTTTTACAGTCTGACTGTAATAATTGTGGAGTGATTTTAATCCAGTATGAATCTGCAGTGTGTAGTTTTACAGTCTGACTGTAATAATTGTGGAGTGATTTTAATCCAGTATGAATCTGCAGTGTGTAGTTTTACAGTCTGACTGTAATAATTGTGGAGTGATTTTAATCCAGTATGAATCTGCAGTGTGTAGTTTTACAGTCTGACTGTAATAATTGTGGAGTGATTTTAATCCAGTATGAATCTGCAGTGTGTGTAGTTTTACAGTATGACTGTAATAATTGTGGAGTGATTTTAATCCAGTATGAATCTGCAATGTGTAGTTTTACAGTCTGACTGTAATAATTGTGGAGTGATTTTAATCCAGTATGAATCTGCAGTGTGTAGTTTTACAGTCTGACAGTAATAATTGTGGAGTGATTTTAATCCAGTATGAATCTGCAGTGTGTAGTTTTACAGTCTGACTGTAATAATTGTGGAGTGATTTTAATCCAGTATGAATCTGCAGTGTGTAGTTTTACAGTCTGACAGTAATAATTGTGGAGTGATTTTAATCCAGTATGAATCTGCAGTGTGTAGTTTTACAGTCTGACTGTAATAATTGTGGAGTGATTTTAATCCAGTATGAATCTGCAGTGTATAGTTTTACAGTCTGACTGTAATAATTGTGGAGTGATTTTAATCCAGTATGAATCTGCAGTATGTAGTTTTACAGTCTGACTGTAATAATTGTGGAGTGATTTTAATCCAGTGTGAATCTGCAGCGTGTAGTTTTACAGTCTGACTGTAATAATTGTGGAGTGATTTTAATCCAGTATGAATCTGCAGTGTATAGTTTTACAGTCTGACTGTAATAATTGTGGAGTGATTTTAATCCAGTGTGAATCTGCAATGTGTGTAGTTTTACAGTCTGACTGTAATAATTGTGGAGTGATTTTAATCCAGTATGAATCTGCAGCGTGTAGTTTTACAGTCTGACTGTAATAATTGTGGAGTGATTTTAATCCAGTGTGAATCTGCAGTGTACAGTTTTACAGTCTGACTGTAATAATTGTGGAGTGATTTTAATCCAGTGTGAATCTGCAGTGTGTGTAGTTTTACAGTCTGACAGTAATGACTGTGGAGTGATTTTAATCCAGTATGAATCTGCAGTGTATAGTTTTACAGTCTGACTGTAATAATTGTGGAGTGATTTTAATCCAGTGTGAATCTGCAGTGTGTGTAGTTTTACAGTCTGACAGTAATAATTGTGGAGTGATTTTAATCCAGTATGAATCTGCAGTGTGTAGTTTTACAGTCTGACTGTAATAATTGTGGAGTGATTTTAATCCAGTATGAATCTGCAGCGTGTAGTTTTACAGTCTGACTGTAATAATTGTGGAGTGATTTTAATCCAGTGTGAATCTGCAGTGTATAGTTTTACAGTCTGACTGTAATAATTGTGGAGTGATTTTAATCCAGTATGAATCTGCAGTGTGTAGTTTTACAGTCTGACTGTAATAATTGTGGAGTGATTTTAATCCAGTATGAATCTGCAGTGTGTAGTTTTACAGTCTGACTGTAATAATTGTGGAGCGATTTTAATCCAGTATGAATCTGCAGCGTGTAGTTTTACAGTCTGTCTGTAATAATTGTGGAGTGATTTTAATCCAGTATGAATCTGCAGCGTGTAGTTTTACAGTCTGACTGTAATAATTGTGGAGTGATTTTAATCCAGTATGAATCTGCAGTGTGTGTAGTTTTACAGTCTGATTTTAATAATTGTGGAGTGATTTTAATCCAGTATGAATCTGCAGCGTGTAGTTTTACAGTCTGACTGTAATAATTGTGGAGTGATTTTAATCCAGTATGAATCTGCAGTGTGTGTAGTTTTACAGTCTGATTTTAATAATTGTGGAGTGATTTTAATCCAGTATGAATCTGCAGTGTGTGTAGTTTTACAGTCTGACTGTAATAATTGTGGAGTGATTTTAATCCAGTATGAATCTGCAGTGTGTAGTTTTACGATTTGACAGCACAGACTGAGCAATTGACTGAACCTGCAGCTCCCTCAGTGAAACAGTCTTGTCTAAATCCACCTCACACTATTGACATATTTGTTAACACACATGCCTGTGCAGTGTGTTGCTATTGAGTGCATTCTGTGGTGAAATGTTAACATAAACCTCCAGGCTATGACTTGTCAATATGTACTACCTGTGGGAATCTCTGGAAATTACATGTAATACTTTATCCCATAACAGTCGCCCAGTCAAATCTTGAAAAATTACCCTTTCTCCCGTAAAATGAATCGAGCCTTAAGAAAGAGAAATGAAATTTAAGATAGCTTACAGACACAATAGCTACAGAAAATATGCTACAGGCTTCCCTCCTCTCTCACTACTCCCTTTCTTTCTCCATTAGGTCCAATATATCTTTTCACAACACTTTTGATTACCACAGGAATGTTATGACCTGTCATCTCTCTCCAGGTTCACTGAAATACCTTATATATTAGAGAAAAGCACCTGAAATTTGTCTCTGGATCCTATGGAAGGTTTGAGCCATGGCGAAGTATGGACAATGATTGCATGTTTATTATGACCACTATGACCGGTGAACAAACTCTGGAAATGTGACATTACAACATTTAGGAAGTTCAGTACTGCCAAGAAACCTCACCTCTCCTTCCATTCACTCTCTCTGGCTCTGCACAGCTCTCTTTTAAGATGGGGTACAGGGGTGCTGGAGCAATGGGGCGGTGGTTATGCACACTACTGGCGCTTGTTGGCTGACCGGGTGTCTGCGGTTCTCTTGTGGTCAGGGAAGTGGGGAGGGGGACTGAACAGTGTTGCCGAAATCCCAAAGCAATGTTCATTTTGGAATTCCTCTTTGCTTACATACCTCCCTCACACTCGCTTTCCTCTTTTGTCATATTCTAATAGAGTTTCGTCTTACCTACTCCCTTTTTAAAAGGTTCCCTTCAAGAGATTTTGAGATGCTTAAAAGAGGAAGGAAAAATAACTCACAAAGTTAATCATGCTTAATTTCTGTCTCATTCATCCTTCATCTCTGGGGGAAATGGCTCTTAACAGTCCTTGTCCATGGAAAATATTTGTGGTGTATGGCTTTTGCAGTTTGGGATTAGATAGCAATCTGGTTATGAATGCACCTGTGGCTGAATGAATTCTGGCAAAGTGTAACATCCTAAGCACAAGTCACGTCTTTTACCAACAGAGATGTTTAATCTGAAAGGTATTTTCCAAGCATCTTCTGGCAGATTCCAAGTTTCTGGCAACTCTGATGGACTTCCACAGTTCACAGAGGCTCAGTTACATTCCTTGTCAATGAAAGAAGAAAGGTTAAATCTTTCAAAATGACAGCAGTACTGGGAACCATTGTGGACCTTCTAGTTAAACAGTTATGAATCCTGTGCAATGTCTTCAGGATGAAGGGAAGCAGAGGTAAAGCTTAAATTAGCTACTCTGGCAAGTTGTGCTAACATGCCGATAATTCCAGTAAGACCGCACTGTATCATCTGAACCACCTCCTGGTGCTGTCTCAATTTTCCCAACAGTGGCTTCTACCACAGAGGACATGAGTTGGTTGCTCAGATCAGATCTAAGTGAACAGTTTGCAGTGAGGTAAGAGGAGATGTGGACAGTGTTCAAGGCAGAAGGTACACAAGGCCCCTTGTTGATGAAACCCTTATCAGTATAGACTCTCAGAAATGAAGGTACTAAACTGTCACTAGGGCAGTACCTCTCTTGTCACTGGGGTGGTACCCTCAAGGTTACATCTCAGTACCATTAGTCAGGGAACATACACTATATTGTCAAATGTACTCAATCACCCATCCAAATCATTGAATTCAGGTGTTCCAGTTACTTCCATGGCCACAGGTGTATAAAGCCGAGCCCCTAGGCCTGCAGACTGCTTCTACAAACATTAGTGAAAGAATGGGTCGCTCTCAGGAGCTCAGTGAATTCCAGCGTGGTACCGTGATCGGACGCCACCTGTGCAACAAGTCCAGTCATGAAATTTCCTCACCACTAAATATTCCACAGTAAACTGTCAGTGGGATTATAACAAAGTGGAAGTGATTGGGAACGACAGCAACTCAGCCACGAAGTGGTCGGCCGTGTAAAATGACAGAGTGGGGTCAGCGTGGAATGCAGTGGTGTAAAGCGCCGCCACTGGACTCTAGAGCAGTGGAGACGTGTTCTCTGGATTGACGAATGGCGCTTCTCTGTCTGGCAATCTGATGGATGATTCTGGGTTTGGCGGTTGCCAGGAGAACGGTACTTGTCTGCATTGTGCCAAGTGCAAAATTTGGTGGAGAGGGGGAGGTTATGGTGTGGGGTTGTTTTTCAGGAGTTGGGCTCGGCCCCTTAGTTCCAGTGAAAGGAACTCAAAGCTTCAGCGCCAAGAGATATGGGACAATTTAATAATCCCAACTTTGTGGGAACAGTTTGGGGACGGCCTCTTCCTGTTCCAACATGACTGCACACCAGTGCACAAAGAAGGTCCATAAAGACATGGATGAACGAGTTTGGTCTAGAAGAACTTGACTGGCCTGCACAGAGTCCTGACCTCAACCCGATAGAACACCTTTGGGATGAATTGCGTGCCAGGCCTTCTCGTCCAACATCAGTGTCTGACCTCACAAATGCGCTTCTGGAAGGTCAAAAATTCCCATCAACACACTCCTAACCATTGTGGAAAGGCTTCCCAGAAGAGTTGAAGCTGTTATAGCTGCAAAGGGTGGACAGACATCATATTAAACCCTATGGATTAAGAATGAGATATCATTCAAGTTCATATGCGTGTATAAGCAGACGACCAGATTTTGGATACTTTTGGATATATAGTGCAACTGTACCATAATCCATTGAAATTATTTCTGACAGTGCAGAGTGGCAAGAAGTATCCATTGCCAACAAAACCATGTGCAATTGTAGGTGACAGTAGCATAACATCACTGGAATGTAGTAGGATTTAATTGGACCAATGACAAATTAACCATCTTATGAGCCAAATCAGTAGGTAATGAGTTCTAAGCCTTTTTGTAGTCTTATGAGTGGTTGAGTATTTCTTTGCTTGAGGCTTGAAAGCTAGTGTCTGACTTTGGTTTGCTTCTGTGACATAAAGCAACCTGTAGCAATGCAAGTATGAGTGAGTCAAGGTCTGTCTGAAGGTTCCAATATTGCAGGGAGCTGAACTAAACTTGCGGTCATGAAGAGCCATGCTGTTTTTTTTTTTTTTTGTGCCATGTTTGGCACAGCTTGCTTAACTGTAATTGGCTAAACTGAACATGAGATGAGAGGTTAACGAGTTCCATTGGAGGTCATATGTAGCAGCTACCACTAGCCAGATGGTAACGGTTATCTTCAGACCTAGAACATGAGAGTTACGAGAGGATCAACCTCAGTTTTACATGGTGTGGTTATTGTGGTCAGTCAATTAGCTACTGATCAAATCCAGTGCGACTGCCCCCTGCCCCCATTATCCCTAGTAGTTACACTGCTGCTTCCTACAAGGCAGGGACTGAAGGCATTTCAGTACTTGCTTCTTCTTAAGGTTATTCAGTATCTTACCACTGGTACCCAATTGTGTCAAGATCTCTTAATGCCCCAGTTCATGTTATATCTTACTGATATGTGGAAGCCCATCTAGACTGCTTTGCTCAGGCTTGAAGCAAGCTCTGGATCTCTTACAGCTCAGTTGGTGGATCATTTACTTATGTAGCTCCTGAACAACATTCTAAAGAAAATGAGCAATGCAAGCTCCGCCGGCGGCCACCTATTTCAGCTCCTACCATCAGGCTGGCGCTTCAGCCAGATCAGATCAGGAGGATCAGGACCTCCAGGCTACAGAGGAGCTTCTTCCCACAAGCCTGACTGTTACCTCATTTACCTGCCTTATTACCCCACTTATCTGACTTTTACCTCACTTAATTGCCTTATTGGGGGCAATTGTGGGCCGAGGTTAGGGAACTGGCCCTGTGACTGGAAGGTCGCCGGTTCGATCCCCAGCACCGACAGTCCATGACTGAGGTGTCCTTGAGCAAGACGCCTAACCCCCAATTGCTCACCGGGTGCCGTGGATAGGGCTGCCCACCGCTCTGGGCAAGTGTGCTCACTGCCCCCTAGTGTGTGTGTATTTACTAGAGTGTATGTGGTGTTTCACTTCACGGATGGGTTAAATGCGGAGGTGGAATTTCCCCGTTTGTGGGATTAAAAAAGTATCACTTACTTATTACCCCACATATCTGACTGTTACCTCACTGATCCCTTTTGCCACTATACACCCTTTTAACTGTTGCTGCCCTCAGCACTTTAATATAAGAAACATACTTTGCACATTGTGAGGTTTACATGTATGACTGTGTGTGTGTGTGTGTGTGTGTGTGTGTGTGTGTGTGTGTGTGTGTGTGTGTGTGTATGTGTGTGTGTGTGCGAGTGTGTTTTGACAGGAATATGATATACTGATGGAGACTGTGTTGTATATGATTCTACATAGAATTCATTCTATATAGCACCAAAAAGGGTTCTTCTATTGTCACACGCTTGGCATCATAACAATAGAGGAACCTTATTTGATGCTACACAGAACCATGTAAGCCTACAACACATTCTCCATCGGTCTGAAGAACCATTTCACCATGCAAAGACGCACGTAAGCCTGCAAATGGTTCTTTGAGTGCCCATAGCTCTAAATAGATCCACTGCCTTTACTAAAGACCCTTCAAGAAACCTTTAGTGTATACAGGCCTCAGGGTTCTAAACAGAACCACTGTCTTTACTAAAGAACCCTTAAAGAAACAACTTTAAGTGTGACCGTCATAAAGCCTCATTTTATTTTATTTATCATGTTTCATATTTTTGTCATGGTGGTACACGATGACCCCCACCCCCCCAGCCCCAACACACAAACACCCCCCCCCCCCCCCCACCCCTTGGCGACAACTGAACCCGCGCTCGCTCGCTCACACCGTCCCAGCCCCGCGCGCTCCTCCTCCTCGTTCCACTCCGGCGCGCGGCGCTTCCTCCCCATTCAGCAAACGCGCTGTCCTGTGGCGAGCGAGGGGAGCTTTGCCGAAACAAAAGAGGGCAGAAAAAGGGGAGAAACATCAGCAGAGCAGCCCGAAACCGAACTGCAGGAGAACCAGGAGGAGACCCTCATCCCCCCCTTTTCATACCAGTACATGTTTCTATGTGTTATTCCCAACTTTCTTATGAAAACTCGGAGCTGGAAGCCTGTCATGAAGACGGAGGAGCCGCGCGGCGGACAGAGCGGCGTGTGGGCTTCACCTGTGCTGCTCCAGCAGGGGATGGTCTCCGTCGCGTGAACAGGACTCCGTCTCCAGCCGCCGTCCTGCCACGCGCGCGCAGATGCTCGCGCTTCTGAGACGATCTCAAGCGAAAAAACAGCGTGGAGTCTCACTTCGAGGAGCGCGCGAGCCATGCAGCCCACCCTCCCTCCACTTCCCATCATGTAAGTTGAACTGTGTCTGTGGCATCGTGCCACCTGCCTCGTGCATGCGTGTGCCTCACATTCGAGCCAGAACGTCTTGATGCACCCCGGTCCGTCTTTAAGGGCTTCAGAAACAGCGCCGCTCAGATCACACGCTGCTGGAAAAGGGGCCAGCTCCTGGTGGTCACTAATGGTCTCTAATGGTGTTCTGCACTGTCCCGATGCCACAGTGTAGGACTCGGGGCACTAACAGGTGCCCTGGGACTGATTCCACATGGTGTTCGATTGGGATCTCGAGGTGCCCTACAAGAAACTAGCAGATGTCCAGTAGACAGCAGAACCTTATACATAGAACCATATACAACGCGTTCTCCATCAATCTGAAGAACTATTTGTCCATGTAAATAAGTATGGTTCCGAACTTTTAAACAAATATGGTCAGTTGAGTGTTCTTTAGTTGAGTGTTCTTTAGTAAAGGCAGTGGTTCTGTTTAGATCCATCAACACTCAAAGAGCCATTTGCATGCTTTGTGTGGTGAAATGGTTCTTCAGATTGATGGCAAATGTTGTATAGGGTTCTATATAGAGCCCAAAGGAGTTCTTCTGTTGTTGCAAGCTTAGCATTGTCACAACAGTAGAACTCCATTTGGTACTACATAGAACCATTTTCAAAAAAGTTCTACATAAACTATATACAACACAATCTCTTATCGGTCTGAAGAAACGTTTCACCATGCAAAGAATCAGTCAGGCATGAAATGGTTCTGTTCAGAACCATGAACACTCAAAGAACCATTTGCGTGCTTAAATTGTTCTTTGCATGGTGAAATGGTTCTTCAGATTGATGGAGAATGTGTTGGATATGGTTCTATATAGAACCTTTCTGAAAGTGGTTCTATATAGCACCAAAAAGGGTTCATCTATTGTTAGAAGCTTGACATCGTCACAATAAAAGAGCCCTTTTTGGTGCTATATAGAACCATTTACAACATGTTCTCCATCAATCTGAAGAACCGTTTCAGCAAGCAAAGAAGCATGTAAGCATGCAAATGGATCCCTGAGCGTTCCTGGTTCTAAACAGAACCACTCTCTTTACTAAAGAACCTTGAAGAACCGTCTTTTCTAAGAGTGTATATAAAACTGGTTGAAAATGCTTCTATATAGCACCGAAAGAGGTTTTTCTTTTGTTAGAAACTTGACATTTTACAACAACAGAACCATATGCAACACATTCTCCACCACTCTGAAGAACCATTTCACCATGCACAGAACCATTTAGGCATAAAATGGTTCCACATTAACAATGGCTCACCAAGGGGTCTTCAGTAAAGACAATAGTTCTATAAAAATAGAAGAACCTTTTGGTCCTATATAGAAGCACATAACACATTCTCCATCAATCTGAAGAACCAGGATTAGGTTTCAACCCTAAGGGTTCTAGTGATCTTTCTTCAGCAGGGCAGCAGGAAGCGTCGACCAGCACATCTTCGCTGTGTCTAATCGTGGCTGCTGCTTTTTTTTTCCACACCGCACCTCAATCTGTCATCAGAATTGCACTCGTTTTACTCCCGGCTTTATCTCATACTGAGGAATGTTAAGGTCTGATAACAGATCATCTCAATTCTCTCTTTTCATTCTGCTAGATGCGTCCAGACCGTGTTGCTGCTGTGTAGCCTCCTGCAGGTAAATCTGACTCTGGACTGACTTCCAATGTGTAGCTCATTTCCACAACGTTGCTGTCAGATCCGAAACCTCATGCATCCAAACAACACTTTCCAGGAGAAAGGAAAAACCTTAACTTTTACTGTAAGCTAGTAGAATGAGTCATTTCAGACCATCTGTTGGTCATTTCATCATGGCCTTGCCTCACAGTGTAAAAGGTCAGTCGGGCCTTCAGATTATGTAAAAAAACAAATATGAGCACGAGGTTTCGTTCTGACTGCAAAGACATTCCATCATAACAATCATTTAACACTTATTACACTGATCTGGCATAAAATTATGACCACCTCCTTGTTTCTAAGCTCATTCTCCACTTACTGTATAGCTGCACTCTGTAGTTCTACAGTTACAGACTGTAGTCCATCTGTTTCTCTGATACTCTGTTACCCTGTTCTTCAGTGGTCAGGACCCCCATGGACCCTCACAGAGCCGGTACTATTTGGGTGCTGGACCATTCTCAGCACTGCAGTAACACTGACATGGTGGTGGTGTGTTAGTGTGTGTTGTACTGGTACGAGTGGATCAGACACAGCAGTGCTGCTGGAGTTTTTAAACACTGTGTCCACTCACTGTCCACTCTATTAGACACTCCTACCTTGTCAGTCCACCTTGTAGATGTAAAGTCAGAGACGACAGCTCATCTGCTGCTGCACAGTTTGTGTTGGTCATCTTCTAGTCCTTCATCAGCGGACACAGGACACTGTCGGCTGGATATTTTTGGTTGGTGGACTATTCTCAGTCCAGCAGCGACACTGAGGTGTTTAAAAACTCCAGCAGCACTGCTGTGTCTGATCCACTCAGACCAGCACAACACATACTAACACACCACCACCTCGTCAGTGTTACTGCAGTGCTGAGAATGATCCACCACCCAAATAGTACCTGCACTGTGAGGGTCCATGGGGGTCCTGACCACTGAAGAACAGGGTAACAAAGTATCAGAGAAACAGATGGACTACAGTCTGTAACTGTAGAACTACAGAGTGCAGCTATACAGTAAGTGGAGCTGATAAAGTGGAGAATGAGTGTAGAAACAAGGAGGTGGTCAGAATGTTACGATCGGTGTATATTCAGTGTATGAAACCATGAATTTCTGACTTCTGTTCCTAACTCTCTGTGTAGGTTCTAGCAGTGGAGAATGTTGATTTCGGTGAGCATGTGGAGAACCAGACGGGCGTGAGGGATAGTCTGAGCAGAAAGCATCACAGGGTGTACCAGCTGTACAGCAGGACCAGCGGCAAACATGTGCAAGTACTTGGCAGGAAGATCCTGGCCAAGGGAGAAGACGGGGACAAATTTGGTAAGAACGTCCATGTCACAGGAAGGACATTTGCAAATACAGTGATATCTCAGGTCTGCTAACAGCAGTGGCGTAACAGGAACCTTAAGGGCCAAAAAAATGAACAAGACCCTCCCATACAGAAATGCTTCATTCAATTAATAAGCAAATTAATTTATTACGTGCTTGTTTACTCACTATTAATCTCAAGGCCACCCACTAGCATCTAAGGTTGCCCTAAATGGACACCCATTTAACATTCCACATCTGTGGGCGTCTGTATCTATTTGAAGGGCCTAATGAAGATTTCAGGTGGTCTTCTGCTTGAATCATCGGTACCAGTCCGATTGCCTTGCCCTCCTGGTAGTTACGCCACTGGCAAAATGAACGTGCAGATGGTCCTTTTGGATAGACGTTTGATTCAAAATGTTGGTTTAAAAAGTGTCCAAAGTCAGAGGGATGCAAGGCCACTCTTAAAAGTAAAGGTGCCAGAAAGGGTTCTTTGAAGTGACGCCACAGAAAACCAGTCCTGGTTCCCTAGACCTTCTTCACAGTAGCTGTAAAAATAAATGTTCACTTTTTCTGGAGGTCCTATGATTTGTTAATATCAAGAAAGCTGCTCCATTTATCTTAGCACGGCCTTTTTTGCAAAGATGTGTGAACAGTTTTCGCAGCAGGGGGTTCAACAGCTCCCCTTTCACTCCTTATTGCTCACTAGCAGCCCAACACAAAGTCACAACATAACACAACACAACAGTGGGTACTTTTACATGCACTCAATAATCCAAGAACTGCAGAATAACTGATCGACGTGTCCACATGTGCTTGAGTAATCAGATAACGGGAAACTCCAGGTCTACAGGAGTCACAGTAGTTGGATTTCTGCTTGGCAACCAGCCACTATAATCACGGTATAAGACATGACGTAAACATAAACGTACCTGAAAATATGAACGTACATCATCTAGAAGATGAACAATATTTAAATCCATCGTGTCGTCAAGCACATCATCACTCCAAAAGTGTTTCGCTGCGTCTTGCGGTGACGCTGCTCGCTGATTTCTGCTATCGCCACCTGTTTTGCACATGCACAGACTCAGAAATCTGAAAGAAGCCAGAGTAAGAGTTCACCTGCACTGAGAAATCTGATTATTGAGCTCAGTTCCAGCTTCTTTATCAGATTTCTTAATCGGATTTCTAGACCTTACTCTGATCTAAGAAATCAGGGAATTACGTTACAGGGAATAATGTTTTATTTGCTTAAATCCATTAAAAAAATATCCAATCCATCAGCAGAATGACCACTAGGCAGCTGGCAGGAAGAGGCAGACCAACCTAAACGATATACAGGTTCTGAACAAACGACAGGCCACTCCAAGAACCTTACATTCTAGCCAGGAACCTTTATTTTGAAGAGTGTAGAGGGAAAGCAAAAGGGGTCGATTGGTTGATGGACTGAATTTGTCTTGCTCCTTTTTGCCCTGTTCCTCTGTAACAGAAGGGCAAAGACAAAGAACAGAGGAACATGTAAGTGCACGTGTTGGTTGGGGAAGCAGGAAGGGAGGGGGGGTGATATTGATCTTATATGACCTCCATGTCATTCAAGGACTGTACAAATGATCTGATAGCAATCGAGCCCTTTCTCAAACAAGAACAGGCTCAACTACAATACAAATTAAATAGCAGAGAAAAGTTTGCAGGGGATTAAAGTGTTATCAGTGTGCCCCATCAGACGGCTGAGGAGAAGAGAGAGAGAAAGAGAGCAGTGTATGCAGTATTGGCCAGTGAGGACTGAAGTTGTCAAGATGATAGCACCCAGTGAAGGACATTTTTTTGTTATGTTGATTGGCCGAGATGACTAATACCTACTGAAATGAATAGTTGCAGATGGGGAGTTGCCTGTGTTTCGGCCTGGAAAAGCCAAAAATTCTCTGGCAGAGATTATGAAAAGGTAAATCGAGCACGTCCTCGGCCCATCTATATTCCTCTCTGTTTGTGTTGTCTCTTCACAAGCCCAGCTTGTTGTGGAGGCCGACACCTTTGGGAGTCAGGTGAGAATCCGCGGCAAAGAGACCAACTTCTACCTGTGCATGAACCGCAAGGGCAAGCTGGTGGGAAGGGTGAGTTGCTTTAACCTTACAGTAAACCTTCATTAAGAATGCCAACGTTGCTAACAAAAGGAGGCGCAGTTTGAGCCAGTCATCATCACCCAAATGAGATCATGCTGTTGGTTTTCCTCCACCGTCAGCCAAGTTAGCATTTTGGTGTCCCCTAATTCCATTACACATGCCCGCTTTTTGCTATCTTAGCGTGGTGAACACATTTAGCTCTTTAATGCTGATGCATGTCTGAGCATGAACGAAAACCACACCAGATGTTGTCCACCACAGCGCATGAACGTTTGTGTTTGGTCTGCAGAAAGCCAGCAGTGGGAATGCCGAGTGCGTCTTCATCGAGATAATGCTGGAGAACAACTACACCGCCTGGATGTCGGCACGTTACGTGGGCTGGTACGTGGGCTTCACCAAAAGGGGCCGACCTCGGCGAGGGCCGCAGACTCTCCCCAACCAGCAGGACGTCCACTTCATGAAGAGATTCCCTCCTGGAGAGCAGCCCAGCCTGCAGCTCAGCAGTTTTACCACCGTAAGCAAGAGGGGCAGGAGGACGCAGGAGAGTCCTGCTCCTCCTGACCTCCACTCATAACACATGGTGGAGGTTAACGTGCAGAGTCGAAGACTTCGGGCCCTGACACACCAAGATGACAAGTGGCAATGGAAGCTTTTGTTGCCTGACATCTTTAGTGAAAAGAAGCTGATATGCCTGCGTGAAAGGACTCTCCATACCAGTAGTTTGCATTCATAATCAAAGACCCAGCGTCTAGAAAGACGGACAAACTGGCCTAGCTAGTTGCTTCTGGATCTGCACTGATTTGGTAGGCTGGAAAGCTAATGTTTTCTTCAGTGGATGCTGATGTTTCGGGGAATCATACAAGCAGGAAACCACCTCCAGGTAGAGGTCAAAGTCAAGGGAGGAGGCTTGTAGTCAATCTAACGTAACCAAAGACGGCTGGGCAAATGCCTAGGAACTAAACTCTGAGAACCCAGACTCGTGACAAGGGCTCACAGCACTTCAAGCCAAAGAAGGGCCCTGCAGTGTCCAATGATACCAAGAAAAACTAGTGAGTGGCCAAACCTTACTGACCATTTCACAGCCAAAATGTCTGTGGAAGACCAACAAGTGTATAACATAACACATCATCTTCGACCCAAAGCATCTGCTTGGAACGCTAATCTATAGGACAAGTGTAAAGGCATATTAAACCCTCTGACACACAAAAATGACCAGATGAATGTAGCTAATGTCAGTGCTGGAAACACGAGTGGTAGCAAAGACCTCAATTGAACTGCAGTAGTCGGAATTCAACACAGAAGCCTAAGCACTTGATCAGAGAAAGGACTGGAGGTTGAGAGTGGCTATGGGTAAAAGCTCATACTGATGCACTTTGTACTTGGTTAGAAGATTAGAGTGTGAAATCACTAAAACCTTTAATCAGGAACTGCTGCAATTGCCAGGCCAGTTTTTTTTTGGTGCCCCAACAACAGAAAAGGGATTTAAAACAGGAAGAACAAAAATAATAGCTCACTGATTTCAATGTACCCCATTTCCAAGGACCAGTAGAAGCACCTCTGCAGGTCCTGCTCCTGATTCTGGAGACTTAAAATATCCTATACCCATATTTCTGCTACTCATCATCCTCTGTGTACGATTCTGATGCAATTCAAAATCAGGATAACGGACATGACAGAGTTTTTCCATAGTTTAAATATTAGGTATAGTCTCAACAGTGAAAGTGCGGAAATGGGTTTTTTTTAGACTCCTTAAGAAAAAAGTGGCATCCATGTTGTCTTGGCCAAATGTTGTATTTCGACGTTTCTTTTTACTTGTTATAAGTACTTTTATCTACTGGAATTATCTTGTTCCATTGGCAGATAATGAAGATTGTTTTAAGAAATATTTCTTGGAAATTTAAGCAAAAAAACCTGAAACAGTTTCCTTTGATAAAATGACTTAAACCCAGAAGTGGGTAGTTCAGGTCCAGAAAATAAACCTACTCAGGTTTCCGTTCCACCTGCTTGGCTTCTCTAGTTTGCTCAGTAATAGAGGAGTCCAAGCAGCAAAATCCTGGGGGGGGAATTTTCACTTTCTGGACCTGAACTACCCACCTATGCTTAAAAATGTGTAGAAATCAGTTATACCAGTGGTCTCCACCCCTCCTTTCCTGCCTAGTTTCACCCACAGTTTACCACACCTTCTCCAGCAAGTCCCTGATTGGCTTGGATCAGACGTATTAGAGTGAAGTAAGTGGTGGAGCAGCTTGGAGGAAGTAAACTCTGCAGGAAGGTAGTTCTCCAGGAGGAGGATCAGAGATCACAGTTAAATAGTCTTATTATAGCAACAATAAAAATAATGTATCCACTGGTCTTAAGATGATCAGTGTGTCTTAAGATCAGGCATAACATTGTGACCACCTCCTTATTTCTACACTCATTGTCCATTTTATCAGCTCCAGGTGGTGGATCACTCTCAGCACTGCAGTAACACGGATGTGGTGGTGGTGTGTTAGTGTGTGCTAGTATGAGTGGATCAGACACAGCAGTGATGCTGGAGTTTTTGAACACTGTGTCCACTCACTGTCCACTCCATTAGACACTCCTACCTTGTCTGTCCACCTTGTTGATGTAGTCGGAGACAACAGCTCATCTGCTGCACAGTTTGTGTTGGTCATCCTCTGGTCCTTCATCAGTGGTCACAGGACACTGCCCACAGGACACTGCCCACAGGACGCTGCCCACAGGACGCTGTCGGCTGGATATTTTTGGTTGGTGGACTGTTCTCAGTTCCGCAGTGACACTGAGGTGTTTAAAAACCCCAGCAGCACTGCTGTGTCAGACCAGCGCAACACACACTAACACACCACCACCACGTCAGTGTTAGTGCAGTGCTGAGAATGACCCACCCTCCAAATAGTACCTGCTCCATGAGGGTCCATGGGGGTCCTGACCACTGAAGAACAGGGTAACAAAGTATCAGAGAAACAGATGGACTACAGTCTGTAACTGTAGAACTACAGAGTGCAGCTATACAGTAAGTGGAGCTGATAAAGTGGAGAATGAGTGTAGAAACAAGGAGGTGGTCCTAATCTTATGTCTGATCGGTGTGTATATTGCAATGCAAAAAAAAATACCTTGGGCAAGACTCCTAACTCTACATTCGCCATGATAAAAATGGTAAGCTGCTTAAATGGCATAAAACGTAAATGTGCCTAGTACGGCCATTTCTGAGAACCTAAGTATTCAACGGAGAGTGTGAGCTTTGACCCAGTGCCACAAGATACCTTGGACAGTGACAGATGAATAAATGAATATCCAGTAATGGACACCAGGAGGCCGTTTGATGAATAGACATTTTGTAACAAGAACACACGTCTGGCGACAACCTGTAAGAGGGGAAAACAGAACTGGTTTATGAGGAGCCTGGCCACTTCCTATTTACCCCGATGTATCAAAAAACATGACTGCAAAACACCAGAGGGCGCCTGTGAGCAAGTCCTCCATGAATGATGGAAAATGAAGCTAAACGGCTGAAACTGAAACGTTTATAGTTTCTAATCAGTTCCCCAGAACTTCCCTTAAATTTTAGAAAGTAGAAGGACGTGTTTTACTAAAACAGCAAAGAAAACTCACCTGCAAGTTTATTCCTGTAATTCAGGTTTAAAAACTCTTAAAAAATTAACAGCGGTGTTTGTGTTTTATGCTATTCAGTGTTCAGGAAATTAATGCATTCTTTTACATTAAATGTTTAAGTATTTATAAACTAGAATTTTGCTCAAATGCTCCATCTTAACCCATTCAATTTGGACTTGCTTGGGAGCGCCCTCTAGTGTTTGAGAAACCCACAAGACATTACATAGTGGCAATTCTTGTCTCTACAAGTTCCCTGGGGAAACCCCTTAAAATCCACCCCCAAATTCCTCTAGTCCTTGCTCATTTAATGTCTACAATGAGTACAATCACTAACACAAGCAAAACTAGCTAACTAACGAATGGCTATCGTTAGGTAATGGAACTGTTTTCCTTTAATGGAGGTATTGTTCATTTTCAGCCACGCTAACTGACATTACATTTATGGGCCAACGACAAGCTTGTTGTCCCTTGGACAATTTCCACGAGTGCACCATTGCCCACCAACTTTGAGATCCACCTCCACAAAGCATTTCATTGGTTAAGACATTTCACACTCACTTTGTTCCCACTTAGAATTTGCCCAAATGTCTCATGGTTGTCCCCAGAGGTTCTCGTAGGCCCCATGGGAATACTTCATGGAGCAACGCTTCTCATTTCACTTGACATACTGGGGACGACACCCTAAGGCCTCTCCAATAGCAAAAGCCAGAGATGTCTCATCTGTTTGTGAAGAGATCTTGTGTTGTGAAATAATCTCTGTAGCACGACCTAAACTCCACTCCAGGTAGTTGGACATTACTATGTTATTCAAGCCGACACTGGTACCTCTCTGGTCCTCAATGCAGAAGATTGTGTAAAAGCCAGTGTCCAGTTAGACCCAGTTACGCTACTTTGTCCCACTGTTACTTGGGGCTGAAGTAAAAGGTGAGAGATGAACTATTTTGATACATGTTGTTATTAAAATATTTATTTTGTTGACATTTTGCATGGCGGTGTTTTATTATTAGGATTCTATCAGCCAGACATTCCTAAGATTCTCTCAACTAAAGCTGCTCCTTCTCCACCTGGTGGAAGAGGACAGTGTGAAGAATGGCCTAAAATACCCACAGATTCATCTGCTCATGATAAATGATGATTACAATAATAATCTTTTTTACTTTTAAGGTCATTTCTACATAGTTGCCATCAGTTTAAAGCCCTGAAACATCTTTCTATGGGTAATGAGGCATTCTGACCTGATAAAACACAAAGTTTAATGTTATTTATTGGGTTATGTGGTATTCTGTATCAGACCACCGTATCCCTCAGCCTCATCGGTTTCACAGAACTATTTAGGTTTTAAACAAGGCACGAGATACAGGGTGTCCTTTGGGAAGCAGTGGACACTAATTGACCTCTTGGACCCCTTGAATGCCTCAAAAAGTTTTGCAAGGTTCCTGCAAATAAACATGATGTTACAGTGTCTTTAGATGCTCAAATAGAAATACAAGGAAAGGTCATTGTTTAGCTGCTTCACCCACAATCGGTGAGCTTCTGTCTTTGGTATTCTTAGGAGATGCAACGCTAACTGCCTCTAGGTGGCACTGTAACAAATTGGTTCACCTCAGTTGGTCTTTCATAGCCTTGCAACTGTAACTATTTCCGGAATACCTCTGAAAAACTTGCTGTTGCATATTTCTCGACATGAAAATTCAAGAGTCTGATGGAAAGAGTGAACCGTTACTCATTTTCAAAACCGAAGACAGAAGAGACGTGTGTAAGATCTCAGTTAAAGTCCAGGAGAGCCCGAATTAGAAAAGAACATTTCCAGGAGAAGAATGGTAAAGCCAATCATTTAGCATGAAGCTAGCACACAGCACTGCTATGGACAGTGAGTTAGCAGCCCACCAATGCTGGAGTAGCCAGATGACATGGGACCCATCCTAAATACCAAGGGTTGTATCGCCCATTGATTTTATATCAATTTCATGCTCAGTGTTCTCTCACAACACCACCCAGCATGTGTTACGCAGACACATACAACCATACAATGGGAATCCCTGTGGTGTCAACCAATCCTGACTGCTATTCTAGCCCATGATAAAAGGGTTTAACACTACTGTAACTCTTACCTCAGTTGTGGAACAAAAGTATATTGAAAACAGATATTGCAGCTTTATTTACCACAACATGGACGCATGAGACTCATATCACGCCCTTTAAATCAGAGAAGAGAAACCAAACCGAGGTATCTAGACCAGTGTATTTAGCCCTGGACCTGTAGGCCCTGTTTCCCATGCTTCTAACACTGATCAGCCCATTACCGACTTCAAAGTTGGATGAACATCACTACAGGGCAGTGGATCTAGATAACTAGGCTCCCATCCTAGCTTTAGCTTTTGGTTTGTCATGCTCTTCATCTGATGTCTTTTTTTTAATCATTTGAGTGATGCGTTCTTTCAATTGTAATTAAAAACCTAGTAGTGCCGTTTTACTGAGGATATTCTGCTTTCTATCTGATTTCCTTCTGCATTTGCCAGCACTCGTTAAAAAACAAAAGCTTTTTAAAAAAACAGCCAAAGCAGCTTTAGCTTTTCAGCAGCATCACCAGAAGAATGTCCTAATCTTCTGGTTTGAAGACCTCACTCTCTGGCCTACAGTGGAAAAGCTGTAGGAAGCAAGTAGACATGGTTACAACAGATGTACACACACACACACACACACAAGCCGCTTCTCTCTCAGGGTCATGGGGGAAGCTGGAGCCTCTCCCAGCGGTTCTCGGGCAGAAGGCAGGATACACCCTGGACAGGTCGCCAGTCCATCGCAGGGCAGACAGACACACACACATACAAACCCACGCAGACACAGGGAGAACATGCAGACTCCAAACTGAGAGGACCCTGGTCACCCAGCCGGAATCGAACCCAGGCCCTTCTCGCTGTAAGGCGCCACTGTGCCGCCCTACAACAGATGTAGTGATGGGTAAATTTTCCATTTTCACCAGAGCGCCTCTGTAAAGAAAACAGGCCGTGATGAAACAGAAAGGCCGGCCATATTGAGAGCGCTCGTTTGCACCCTGAGATCAAGAAAGACTGCCACAAAACCCAAAGCCAAAGGTTTCTTCATAATTTAGAACAGATCTAAATGACTAGGGTTTCGTTATCAAGGCCAGTCTTGGTGTTTATAGAGAATCGGTCATTAAGAGCGAGAGAGACAGTTAGTGAAATATGTGACAACGCCCATGGGCGGAGAGAAGATTACAGGTGTACAGCACAGCTTTCCAGACACAGATTAGATTAGCCTTAAATTAAATTACAAATGTCGGTGGGGATTCACGATTCAAAAGCCTTTTCATTCTTGGACTAGACTTAATCTGTGCCTGGAAAAGTGTCCCCAGCTGTGTGTGGTGAAAGTGTGAAGGCTCGTTTTCCTCTGCATTCCTGATCAGCTGTATTGGGCAGCGTTGGCCTTCCTGCTGCAGACGTGCTTTGATCCTCCCTTTGAAAGACTCGCTCGCACACATTCTATACTCCTGGCACAAAGCGGCCTCCAGTATTTTCACCAATCCGTACCGAAGACGACGTTCAGCCAGATCCCGTTTGCTGCCTATGAACCAGTGCAAGAGAAAAAACATTATCATCTAAGAAATATCCTATTCATTAGCTTTAGATTCACAAAAACCAAGGTCAACATTGACCAGTGGTTCATAAGCAGATCGTTTGACCAGAGATGGTCAATATCATTTCTGATATTGGTCATTGAACCCTTCAGTTGGCACAGATACTGATACATTTTGTCTATTAAAACTACTGTGCATTAAAATGAGCTGTTTTATGTGATGGCCTTAGTGCTGCGATGCTGAAACTGCTCAATTCTACTCAATCCAAAATGTGAATGTTTCACAATGTCCACATAATCCCAAACATTGAGATGTAAGCAGAGATTCAGAGCAGTTTGGTGTGAAATGCTTCAGATGTCTTTACAGAGGTGGTGATAGGAACCAGGGGTCGCCATGACAACAAAAATATAGATATTTTATTTACTATCCAGAACCACCAGTGAACCTACACAAGTCTTCTGAGCTTCTATATGGAACGTTGATGGGAAAAGGGTGTAAAGTTTTACTGGGGACACCCTGCATGTAACCCGCCCCCATGGATAGATTTTAAAAGCTTTCTCAGAAAAGTAATAAAACAGTTTTTCGAAACTATGCTTTCATGTAAAAATATTCGGGTCTGGGAGGGTCACTACCACAGATTCTCTGAGTTTTTATAGAACAAGGCATTTCACATCAAACCATTCTTAATGATTCCATTATGCAAAATCTTCATTGGAAAACCCTTTTAACTCCCAACACAGCCTGATGATGACTATGATCATGTTGCTGCAGAACTTGACGCTAGAGCTGGGAAGCAGGAGTGCTGGAGGGAAGTGTTGATTGGTGCCGACTGTTTGCAAACTTTGGTGTTACCATAATTAAGAATAAGTGACCCTTATTAGCCCATTAGTAACGCAGCTGTATCAGATCATTAACAGAACGTCCATTTTCTAAGACGAACACTGCAACGGTTTTCCAGCGCCCGGCAGCCTTTAGGTCAGAAATTCCTTCCTGCATGCAAACAGATGAAAACTTAAAATGTACATTTCAGGTCAAACATGATATTCAGACTGAAATTTTAAAGCACTACTAAAAAAAAATAGATGAATAAATATAGGAATCTTAAGGCTGCAGGCTTCTGTACCCTGGACGGGTCAAGAAACACAGGAATACCACGCACCATCTTACCATTCCAATACTACACTATGTGCAAAAATATCTAGAAAGCCCTGCAGTTGGAGAGTTCAGATCATTTCTGACACAAGCATTCCCATCTACAACCCCATCTCCAAAAAGTTGGAACGCTGTGCAGAACAAATAAAAATAGAATGCAATGATGTGCAAATCATGCAAACCATATTTTAAATGAAAATACTACAAAGACAACACATCAAATGCTGAAACTGAATTTTCTTGGAAAAACATCCAGCCCTTTTGAATTTAATGCCAACAGCACGTTCCAAAAAAGTTGGGACGGGGGCCTGTTTACCTCTGTGTTTCATCACCTCTTCTAACAGCACTCCAAGTGTCTGGGAACTGAGGAGACGCTGCCATAGTGTTGAAAGTAAAGTTTTCTCGTTCTTGTTTGATACAGGATTTCAGCTGTTTAACAGTTCGGGGGCTCATTTTTCATATTGTTCTCAGTAGTGACCGGTCTGGACTGCAGGCAGGCCAGTTTAGCGCCAGGACTCTTAATATGGAGCAATGCTGTTTCCTGAAAAAGACGTTGTCTAGATGGCAGCATGGTGCCAAAACATGTATATATTGTTCAGCATTAGAGGTGCCTTCATAGATGTAAACGTCACCTATACCATGCGCACTAATGCCCCACTAAACCATCATGAATACTGGCTTTTGAACTGCGCACTGATAACAAGCTGGGTGGTCTTTAGCCCGGAGGACACAGCGTCCATGATTCCGCTCCAGACTGAAGATCAAATTTTGATTCATTGGACCACAAGACACTTTTCCACTTCCCTCAGTCCATTTTAAATGAGCTCGGGCCCAGAGAAGGCGGCAGCGTTTCTGGAGCCTGGTTATGTGCAGTTTCCTCTTTGAGTTTTAACTTGCATTTGTGGATGCAGTGATGAACGGTGGATTTCAAAAGAGTTTCTGAGCCCATGCAGTGCTTTCACTACAGAATCATGTCTGATGTAATACAGCATCACCCGAATGGCCCAAGGTCATGACCAACAAATCGTTTTTTGGCCTTGTCCCTGGCATATAGATTTCTCCAGATTCTCTGAATCTTTTAATGCTATTATGTACCGTAGATGATGAAAAGCAAAAGTTCTTTGCTATTTTATGTTGAGAAATGTTATTCCTGAATTACTGCACAATTTCACTGTGCAGTCCTTCACAGAGTGGTGAGCCCCTCATCATCTCTACTTCTGAAAGACTCTGCCTCTCCGAGAAGCTTCTTATACCCAGTCATGTTACTGACCTGTTGCCAATTAATTTCCCAGAAGGGTAGACGCTGTTACAGCAGGAAAGAGGGACAAACTCCCTATTAATACCCTTCATATCAGAAGAAAGACTGGACATGTGGCCTTGGACACACTGATCAGCAACAACATTAAAAGCACCTTCGGGTCTCTACACACTGTCCATTTGATGCTTCACTTACCATATAGGAGCACTTTGTAGCTCTACAGTTATAGACTGTAGTCCGTTTATCTGAATACTCGGTCAGCCCTCTTTTACCCCGCTCTTCAGTGGTCAGGACCCCCATGGAACCCCACAGAGTAGGTATTATTTGGGGGGTGGATCATTCTCAGCACTGCTGTAACACTGATGTGGACGTGTGTTAGTGAGGTGACTTTACATCTACAAGGTGGACTGACAAGGTAGGAGTGTCTAATAGAGTGGACAGTGAGTGGACACTGGTTAAAAACTCCAGCAGCACTGCTGTTTCTGATCTACTCATACCAGCACAACACACACTAAAACGCCACCACCACGTCAGTGTTACTGCAGTGCGGAGACTGATGCGCCACCCAAATAATACCTGGTGTCCAGACCACTGAAGAACAGGGTAACAAAGAAAACACAGAAACATCTGCACTTTTCTGTAGACGATAGGTGTACGGTAGAACTTTAGTCAGCTGCAGTAGTCCTCTGACCAAACCTTAAAGACACAGGCTCTACTGCCCTCTAGTGGACATTTCCAGAGTTCAGAGCTCACAGCTCTTTTGAGAATATACAAGATTAGAAACGCGCTCTTCTGCATACTGAAAAAAAACCCTCATTTTCTATTCGACTTTCACGAACCAACGAATATCCCAACATTCGGACACGTCCCTAAAGGCAAGCATGCAGGCAAATGCACATCCGCATCAAAAGCAATCTGGATGCGCCAGCCTGTTAACACTCCTTCACAGTCAAGTACTTTATTCTTATTAATAATAATGTTTTTTTTTTTCTTTAAAAAATCTTTTCAATATACAACACCATTTTAGACAAGACATTTCTGTTTACAACTAAATTCAGATCAGTTATGGGTCATTCGGAACCTAGACAAGCAGACAGCAAAAGGGACCAAGACGGAGGAGGAGAGAAAGATAAAGCTAGAGCTAGCAGGAAATGGAGGGACAGCGCGACATATCGGAGAAGAGAATTTGAAAAAGGGGAATTACAATTATTAGTACAATATCACAAAGAAAGCGAAATTAATGTGATTTCCCAAATAAAAAAGGAAAAGAATTTTTTAAAAAAGTAAGAAAGACGAAAAAAAAGGGGGTTTGACCGGCTCTACTGTCCCATCATTCGTTCATTCATGCAAGTACAGTCCTCAATGGAAGATTCTCCTCCACTGTTTCTTTTTTTTTCTTCTTTTCACCAAAAAATGTGGAAAAAAAAAAAAAGAAAGAAAAAAAAAATTCAAGATAGATATAGTCCTTGGGTCCAGGGGGCAGGGCAACCATCACTTTAGATGTGGGGGCGGAGCTCCATGCTCTTCCTCAATGGCATCCCTCTCTGCTGTGGATGAGCTGGGCTGAGTGTGTGTAGGGGCCTTCAGAATATATATAATATGAGAGAGAGAGAGAGAGAGAGAGAGAGAGAGAGAGAGAGAGAGAGAGAGAGAGAGAGAGAGAGAGAGAGAGAGAGAGAGAGAGAGAGAGAGAGAGAGAGAGATGGGTGAGTCAAGGAGATGGGTGAGTCAAGGGGGGGTGGTGGCGTTCCTCGACCTCTGATCCTGGCACATTACCACAGAGACTCGGTCATCAGGACAGTCCCCGCACACACTCTCGCACTCCGCACGCCTCCAGCGCTGCCCTGTTGAGTGACCACACATTACGCACTGTATTATATTACTACGTTTGGATCTACAGATACGCAGAACACAAGTATAAACAGAACATTTACACAGAAGAACATTTTAGAGCCTCACTTTCAGTTTCCCAAAAAAATCTGCAGGGATATTTTGCCTTAGAAGTACAAGTTGGTTTATCATTTTCTGCTTTATGAATCAAGAAATCCCAAACACATTCAGTGATGTTGAGGTCTGGACTCTGGGGTGGTCAGTCCACTGTTCTGAGAACACCAGCTGCTTCTTTGTTTGAGCTGTTCGTTTTACATGGCTGAGTAGCTGCATGCAAGCCTGATATCAGAGGGCAAAATGCCAAGCGTCGGATGAAGTGGTGTAAAGCGCCGCCACTGGCCTCTATAGCAGTGGAAACACTCTGTGGAGTGACTATTCACGCTTCTCTATCTGTCAGTCTGATGGACGAGTCTTGGTTTGGCGAATACCAAGAGAACGTTACCTGCCTGACTGACTGCACTGTGCCATCTGTAAAGTTTGGTGGAGGAGGTATGATGCTATGGTGTTTTTCCAGCGGTTGGCCTAGAACCCTTAGTTCTAGTGAAGGGAAATCGTAAAGCTTCACCAGAACCAAGACATTCTATGCTTTCAACTTTGTGTGAACAGTCTGAGAAAGTTCCAGCATGACTGAGCCCCAGTGCACAAAGCAATGTCCATGAAAGCCTTGCTGAGTGAGTTTGGTGTGGAAGAACTTGACTGGCCCTCAGACTTCAACCCCACCCAACACCTTTGGGATGAACCAGAATGGAGATTGTGAGCCAGGCCCTACCGTCCAACATCACAGTCTGAACTCACAAATGCTCTTCTGGATGAAAGGACAAAAATTCCCCACAGACACAGACAAAATATTGTAGAAAGCTTTTCAGATCAGTGGAAGCCGTTTTAGCTAAAAAGGGGGACCAAATGGGATGTCCTAAAAGCTCCTGTGGGTGTACTGCGTAGGTGTCTCAATGCTTTTGTCCATACAGTGTTGCAGAGACAGAAAGTCTCTTGATCTGACTTGCAGCAAAGGTGGCGTCGCACGACAGTGCAACATTTAAAGTCAATGAGCTCCCACTATACTGCTAATGCTTGTGTATGGAAACTGCACAGCTTTGCACATGACTTACACCTGTTAGATACAGGAGTAGCTGAAGCACCTGAACTCTAATAAAGAAGGGTGCCCACATATTTAGTATAGTGTATAGTGCATGTGCAAAGGTGTCAAGCACCCCTCCAAAAAATACATGTATATGAATGAACGAACAAACAGAGCTTTCTAATTAGGGGGGGGGGGGGACTCGTCAATGTCCATGATTCGCAAATAATACCCCAAATAATTCCTTTAGCTACATTTGTGTATTTAGTGTACAAAAACCCAAAAACACTGAACCCCTGAAAACTGAATCATTCAAGAATAATCAAATCAAGTTGTGGTGAAAAAGAATTTTAAGGGCAGAAAAACAACAAGTGAATTTTCTCTGACCTTAAACGACTTCTGTTCATCCTTTTTGTAAAATTTAAATATAAAATTACGCCTTTACATGAATTCTATAAGCATTTTAAGATAAATACTTAAAATATTTCATGCAAGTGACCACGACGCTACACACCAGGCCTGTACATGTACACTGTATGTGTAAGCGGTCTTACCTGCTATCTGGATATGTAGGTGTACGTGCGTGATGGCGATCGCCCTTCCATTTGTCCGTTAGACGACACGTTCAGGAAATCCCAGATGAGGATGGTGTCGTCATGGGAACTGCTGATGATCTGGAACTCGTCAAACTGCAGCCGGAACACTCGGCCCGAGTGCTCCTACGGACACAAGGACAACTCAGCTTTAGTGTCACCATATCAACTTTCAGCTTCAGCACTCTGGGCTCCAGGGTTCAGTGAACAGATCACAGTGCAGAGGTTAAATTCAATACATGTGTGTTTTTTCACATATTTTAGGAAATTATGTTAGCCTGCAACGTCAGGACCAACACAATGTTTAACTGACCAAAATGTTTTGGTTAATGAGATTAAGGTCTTGGTTAGTCTTTTAAATAAATAAATAAATAAATAAATAAATAAATCTTAGATACATGACGCCACTGTTTTTTCTGAACAGCAGTAACTGCCTCTGCTCTTTGGGACTTTGGGGAAGGCTTTACCCTAGATGGTGGGAACATTGCTGTGAGGAGCTGATAGCCTTCAACCACAAGAGCATTAGTAACGTCTGGTACTGACTAGGGACAATTACTCTGGATCACTCCGACTCATCCCATCCCAGAGGTCATTAACGGGGGCAGCATGGTCCGAGTCTGAGACCCAGACGCCGTCCTATTCGGACCTGGACCTATAACTGATAAATTATGAATTCTTTAAATTTTGATGGGGTGGTCCTATTTTAAATCGGGGTAGCTTTCCTAGCCTTTACGGTAGCTTTAGCAGCCTGGGAGACTCAGACCAATCACACGTGACGCTACTCAGCCAATCAGATCTGTGCATTTCGATGAGCACTGAGACTCAAGTGAGTGACACACGCAGGGGAGGGACGAGGAGAGAAACAGCAGTCAGAGAAGAAAGTGAGTGCAGTTATTCCACATGGCGTGCTCTAAAACTCACAAATGTTGTTGAAATTGTCTGAATTGGACTTCATCGGATTTGATATTCAGCTGTTGACTATATAAGATGTTGCTATTCCTACTAGGGCACTTCACTACAGACTATATGGCACTGAATCATGATGCAACTTAGACGTGATGTTCTGGACCTTTGCTTGAGGATATTGTCTCGTACTGGACCTTATTAAACTTTTAATTAAAAGACCCCTGCTCTAGCCCATGCTTGGCATGGAGACCTTAATGTGCAGCTGCTCCAGAGTGTCTCAGTCTACTGGTCAATGCTTTCCTATGGAGATTATACAAGCCAAGTGTGCACAACTGAGCGCTTGTCATCAATGGGTGCGGCTGAATTCACTCATTAGCAAGTCTGGATAATTTCAGAAACAGTGTATATGCATATATTTCCTGACGTGCACAGACACACAGAGGTTTAGCTTTTGTATGCAATGTGTGTTCTGAGGTCACTCACCACCAGTGTTCGCAGACACAGAGTGCTGGCCGGGGCTCGAGGGTCCAGAGCAGCCTGCAGGTCCCACACTTTAATTTTACTGCACAAACAGACACAGCAGAAGCCATTATGCACCCACACAAACACCACTATTCAATTAAACACCATTAGTTTATCTTCACTGCCTACAGCTCACTGGATAAACCTGAAAACTCTAAAAAGAGAGAAGTTACTTCTCAAACTATATATTTTGCAGCTAATCATACATTTCCAAGTGGACAACGGTGGTAAAAAGGGGTGTCACAAAGTCACAAATGTGACTGTTCAGCTATTATAAACCATTAGGGTATGAGATTAACAATCATATTTATAAATAAATAAATAAATAAATAAAAAAACAATTAGATTACAGAGTAAGTGCATTATTAATGTTTCTACACTTTAGTGTCCCCTCTGCTCTGCACACCTACTGTTTTCTCGGTTTAAAACACACCTGACTAAACTCATCAGCTAGTAAACAAATCCTCATCATTCATTTGCTACAGCAGGTATAAACTAGCAGTTAAAATGCAACAATGTGAAGTGCAAAACTTTAGGAAATACTGACGGAGGAAATGACCAACAGAGTCTTCAGTTGAAGACAACAAGCTCTGCTCGCATCTAGGCCTTCTAGTGCAGAGCACTGCTTAAAAAAATCAGAATTATGAATCAAAAAGGTTGCCACATGAAACCATATTGCTCCAGAAAACAGATCGCAAGACAAAAAGAATCACTTTTGCACATCTTGAAGCTGTGGGTGACATTTACACCATCCAACTTGTTTGCCCATCGCGACAAACTGGCTCACGTCTACGTTTTTTCAAATTCGGGCCGTCACAAACTGAATTTGAAGTCAGCGTGGACTGGAAAACAAAACCCACGTTCCCTCCACGTCTTTCACAAAAGACTTCGCATCATGGAGGTCCGCCCCGAGTTAACCGAGCGACCTCTCTCAAAGGAAAGGCGGGGGTGGTGAAACATGATATTGGTTAATATTTCCCCTGCCCACTGGTGTTCGGTGATGTACAAAGAAATCAGAAGGCGTTTTAAAGGCAGGGCAAAATCATTCATTCTGATATTCTGAAGATCACAGAAAAAAAAAAAAAAAACAGGTTGAGACTTTAAGAAGCAAATCTAATTTACTCTCCTAACCACATCAGTTCAGGGCTTAAGTAGCTGATTAGGCTGGGCCTACAGTACATTATTTGTTTGCCTGATTTTGATCCCTCGCGACAAATTTCCGCAACCGGAAACGATTCTCCAGGCTGGGAGCTGGTAAGCGGAGATGGGAAACGAGTGAATCTTGAGCTCTCTGATCGAACTCGGAAGTGATTGGAGGCCCTCAACCATGTCTGTTAGTTAAGACTCAAAACGCTGAGGAGTCCTGCAGCATGAGGAGGTCAAAGATTTACTCAACGAGCTAGAAAATAGGGAAAAAAAGGGCAAAGAAACACTGATGAGCACTGCCTGAACAGAGAGCGGAGGCATGAGAGCTGTGCGTAAAATGCAGGCAGATAACAGCAGATATTTATGCTGGTTCTAGACGTCACGTCACTCTTTATACTTGCAGCTCAGCTCTCACTGCGATTCAGCGTTTCTCTCCACATCTTACTCCCCAGTTTGCGTTTCGCTGGGCACAAAAGCACAAACAGGTCCAGCAAGTCTACCTTTGCTTGTGTCGTGTGATCTGAGGAGATCTGGGAGTTTGAGTTCTTATTCGTAGCACAAACTCGTCATCTAGTGCGAGCGTCCTCACGACAAAAAAAAAAGAAAAATCGAGTCACAAACTCAGGTTGAGTTTGCGATACTCTCCGTTTCAGAAATCTGTTAAGATTTTAGAAGTCATGTAGTGAACGCCCAGCCTAAGCTGGAGCAACCAAACATGGGAGGTCCACGATCGGCACTGGGAATCTCTGGATTGGTCAACAAACCTAACAAGACTTGTGTTAAGACATGTAATAAGCTTTCAACAGCCTTTCGATTGACTGGCAGAGACTGTGGTCCTCACCCATCGTACGCTCCACTCACGATCCTCTTGTTATCGAACCGAATGCAGCGAACCAGCTCCTCGTGTCCTTCCAACACCCGCAAACAGGCACCACACTCGATATCCCATAGCCTGCAGACAGACCGAGCGGTGCATGAGAGGACAAATATTAAATTTACTCCAGAGCCAGAGACTATAAATCACCATACTGAACGCAGTTGGAGCTTCAGAAGTCGAGATGATTTCATTACACGCGAACTGACAGCGATAAAACAAAAAGCAAGCGGCGGCAAATGGACAGTCAGATCAAATATAAGAAGACATTTGTTCCCGATGGCTACAATTTTCCGCCACGCAGGCGCACGCATACACATACCTGATGGTGTTGTCAGAGGAGCCGCTAACCACAAGGCGGTCTCTGTACTGCAGGCAGGCGATTCCACGCTTGTGACCGTTCAGAGTGCGCACAAATTCACAAGTGCTTGTGCTCCACACCTACAAGAGAGAGGAGCATGGATTTAATGGCAAAATAATACTAATAATATTAATGGTCTTTGCTTATATACCCAGATACAAGTGACAAATTAGAGAAAAAACTGATGGAGAGCAGAAAAACATGAGGGAAGAGTCAGCAATTAATTATGCTGCTGCGCTCTGTGACAATGTTGAGCAGGCCCACTTAAGCTCGATTTTGGCTCAAATATCAAAAAGAAAAATTCCAAGTGACTGAAAAAGGGAAAAGGGGTCATTACTGGGACACAGATGGCAGATGTTTGTCACTGCTGAACTGGCCAGTGCTTCAACAGAAACAGTGACTAAATTAACATCGGATTTTAGATCTGCGGGAAAGAAGGCAGTAAACAGGACTGGAAATTGTGGTCAGTGATTTTAATCAGAACTTAAACACACTTAATAAAGTGTTTATTTTAAGCCCTCAGCCACCACAGAGGATCAAGCTGGAGACTCTTAATATGAACTTGGCCAGAAATGGTCAGGCACGTTTAAAACGCCATCCATCGCTGCTGCGTCCGACAGTGTGGAGTCACGTGAAACACACGAACACACACACACACACACCAGACAGCCCAGCCTTATTATTTGGGGAATGTTTTGAGAGGGTGGGAGCTCCGAGTGGTGCACTTTTTTTTTTCCACGCAGAATGACTTGGCGAGGGTCCCAGGGCGATGGGTGGGCTCGCGCGGGGCTGCTGCGCGTTCCTGGAATCCCGACTGCCCGCAAATCCAGTGTCTGGAAGACAGAAGGGCAGGAGACGGAGCGCGATCCAGCCGAGGTGAGCCAACAGGCCGCAGTCTGGCCGCCGCTCAGCCAGCCAGTCAAAACTGCAGCCTGGAGAGGATCTCGATGAACTCCGGGTAAAGAGCTCGGCTGATCCACTGCGCCCTCTGCTGGACTTTTTGCATACGTGCCACAGCACAGGCTGCTGGACTGACTAATAATCACTGCAATGCTGATTTAGTCTCAGTAACTTAAGCAGATACTAGGGGTGTAAAAATGCACCGGAGGTGTTGATTTGTGTTGATTTAACTGCACTGGTTTTGGAACAATCACTAAAATCAACCATTATATTTAATACGGTGTGTTTTTTTTTGTTTTAAATAACAAGCATTTTAAAATATCAAAATCTGCCACCTAAAGAAAGCAAGAAAGACAGAACACAGAGCAAAAAGGAAAAAAAGTGACAATACCAAGTGAGAAGAGACGATGTAAGGAAAACTAAGAAAGAAACAAAAAGCAAAAAGAAAAACAGGAAAAAAGGAAATAAAACTGAAAGAAACCAAGCGTGGAAAAATAAAAAAAGAAGGAATACGAGGAATGAAAGTGGGAAGATGAAAGCGAGAAAGAAAGTGAGGAAAAAAAAGTTATTTAATTGGAAAAACAGACTGGGGGAAAAAAAAAGACTGCACTGTTTTTAATATCCCCCGTCACATCTGTATTCAGCAGTCAGACCAAAACAACGAGAGATTCTGAGCAAACTTGAGATTTCAAGATGCTCTGAACCATTTCCTGAAGAATCACTCCTACCCGGCACTGATTAACAGCTAATCGCAGACAAAATATGAGCTCACTGACCTTAATGGTGCGGTCGCCGGAGGCGGAGACGATGTACTTGTCGTCGAAGTCGACCACGTTGACGGCAGCCCGGTGGCCCACCAGCACACGGCGCAGGCTGATGTCGGTTGGGGAGGCCATGTCCCACACGGCGATGGAACGGTCCTTGGAACACGTCACCATCAGACCGTTACAGAAGCGCAGGTGCAACACCGCCTCGTTATGGTGAATCAGAGTGTTCAGTACCTCCCCCGAGTTCACATCCCACACCCTGCAAAACGGAGCACGCTCAGGAGAAAAGGAGAGGCACATTTGGAAGGAAAAAAAAGCGACAGCGATAGAAAACGACAGAAGTGATAGAAAAATTTTAAAGTATTATTATTTGGGTGGTGGATCATTCTCAGCACTGCAGTAACACTGTTGTGGTGGTGGTGTGTTAGTGTGTGCTGCGCTGGTCTGAGTGGATCAGACACAGCAGTGCTGCTGGAGTTTAACACACTGTGTCCACTCAGTGTCCACTCTATTAGACACTCCCACCTTGTAGATGTCCATAGCTCATCGGCTGCTGCACAGTTTGTCCACGTCAGTGTTACTGCAGTGCTGAGAATGACCCACCACCCAAACAGTACCTGCTCTGTGGGGGGTGCATGGGGGTCCTGACCACTGAACAACAGGGTAACAGAGTATCAGAGAAACAGATGGACTACAGTCTGTAACTGTAGAACTACAGAGTGCAGCTATACAGTAAGTGGAGCTGATAAGATGGACAAGTGTAGAAAAACCTGATGAAAAGGCAGGTCGGGGTGCAATATTACAGATATTATAACACCATTAGGCATCATGGAGAGAAAGGTAGAAAACTCACCTGACTGTCGAGTCAGACGACCCCGTAACGATGACTCTCTCGTCATACTGCAGACACAGCACAGACCCTGTATGCCCCGTCAGAATCTTCAAACACTCCAGAGACTGCTTATCCCATATCTGAAAACGAGCGCAGCACAGTTTACTTGGTTACATAATAATCAATTACTTATTGACCTTCTTGACAAATCAATCAGCAATGATTCACTGGAAACGTGCCTGATGATAAGGAGTCATTAAATTCTCCTACTGATGGTCATTACAGTAAGAAGAGCCAGAAGGACCATGATGCCCCAATAAAGGCCGATCATGGTACTAATACTGACACTAATGTCTAACGTGCAGAACCCTCCCCGAACCAGGACTTGCCTTGATGGAGTTGTCTCGGAGGCCGCTGATGATCTTGTCGTCGTCGTACTGGAGGCAGTAGACCCCTTTACTGTTCTCAGATCTGCACTGGATCCTCTGAAGGTTGTGCCGTCCACAGCGCCAGTTTGCCTCAATGGTCTGCAAACAGCAACAAACGTTTAACACACGACCTGCACTGTGTTCAATAATTGTATAACACCATCGAGCTCGATGATTTTCCTATGGTTTAACCTGCGTAGCCTGTATGCAAATGCCACAATGCCTTCTAAGCCAACACCCCCTTACTTTCCTCAGCTTATGCAATCCTCTGATGTCATTCAAGCCACCAGTAGCAGGCTGATTGTAAAGATAACGTTATCTTTGTGGTTCTTGTGATTTGTTTTCTAATCATCTATTCGAGTGTGTGCGTAGGTGTAAATCTCATGATGAATGGACCAAAAGAAACGGCCCAAATATATACATGTACACACACACACACACACACACACACACACACACACACACACACACACACTTTATTAGGTACAGTTCCATTGCTTGTTAACACAAACAGCTAATCAGCCAATCACACGGCTGCAGCTCAGTGCATTTAGGCATGTAGAGGTGGTCAAGACGACTTGCTGAAGTGCAGACCGAGCATCAGAATGGGGAAGAAAGGGGATTTAAGGGACTTTGAACGTGGCGTGGTTGTTGGTGCCAGACGGGCTGGTCTGTGTATTTCAGAAACTGCTGATCTGCTGGGATTTTCACACACAACCATCTCTAGGGTTCACAGAGAACGGTCCAAAAAAGAGGAAATATCCAGTGAGCGGTCAGTTGTGTGGACGAAAATGCCTTGTTGATGTGAGAGGTCAGAGGAGAACGGTCAGACTGGTTCCAGATGATAGAAAGGCAACAGGAACTCAAATAACCAACCAGAATCTCTGAGGAACGTTTCCAACACCTTGTTGAAAGTCTGCCACGAAGAATTCAGGCAGTTCTGAAGGCAAAAGGGGGTCCAGCCTTTTACTAGCCTTTACCTAATAAAGTGGCTTGTGTGTGTGTGTGTCATATATATATATATATATATATTCACACTACATGAAAGTGGCACTAAATAGTGTAATGGCCACTGCGCTCACCTCAATGTCCTGAATGATTTTTGGGTAAAGAGAACGGTAGTACGAGTTTGGCGGAACTTCTGTAGTGCGGTTCTTGAACAAGTACTTTTCCCTGTTAAAAACAAAGCACATTTACATTAAACCACACAGTAAATCTGCCACACTAGTCACAAAACAGAAGCCAATAGCTAAACAGATGCTTGTGAGCCAATACAGGATAATTAAACTGGAATCCATGACACACAAACAAATTAACTAATTATTTTTAAAATTAACGCACTAAATACTTTTAAAAATTAAAAATAAAGGTTTTACAAAAATCATGAATGAATGAAATAAAACCAACAATAAGAATAAAATACTTGAATACATCTGACACCGCTAAATATCATTATTTTACAACTTATAATAAACAACAACATTTTATTAAGATAAATAAATAAAAAGTAAGCTCATTAAAAACAACCAACAAACATCACTGTCTGGGCAAAATCTTCTCAATTTTTGTTTTTTGTAATCTGCCCAACTGCCCAAAGTGTCCAAAATTACTAGTTACAAATGTTTTGTTTTTGTTTTTTTTTCTCCTCTACCGTTACTATTTTGGAGAAGAGGTCAAAAAGCAGAAACAGTGACTAAAAGCAAAGATTTAGAATTTATAAAACTATTTCCATAATAAACGAAGAGGGAATGTTGAATGATGAGCACTGAGAAAAGCCCATTTTCATATCTGGTGCCCAAATTCACATCCTGGCCTGGTCTAAAAACCTTCATATATAGATTCCACAGCGAGAAGCACTTCTGAAGAAGGTGTAATTCCTATTCTCTTAAAAAGGTTTATAACTCTGATGATAATGAGTCGCCGTTTAGTGTCATTTACAGTTCAGCATTAAAGGACAGCAAGCTTACTGGTGCCAACTAGCTGCCATTCACTGTTAGCCAGGTGGGCATATTTGACTGAGCTGGTCTTAAGTCACGTGTTATAGATCAACCTCAGAATGTAAAAAAAAAAAAAACACCATAAATGAAGGTCAGAATCACAACTAACAACTCTGCCCATCACTTCGCCCCCAGATTTTAACTTGGCTTGGAGTTTTTTTTGCTGCAATTGAGACTAAATCACTAGTGAGTACTCCGAACGCGCCGCCTGATTTGTGTATAAAATGCCCCTGAATTTCAGTCAGCGAGGGCACAAACTGGCCCCTTAAAAACGCAAGACTTTATTTCCTGTCAGTGTGTGTGTCAGTGTCAGTGTCAGTGTGTGTCAGTGTCAGTGTGTGTCAGGGTCAGTGTGTGTCAGGGTCAGTGTGTGTCAGGGTCAGTGTGTGTGTCAGTGTCAGTGTGTGTGTCAGTGTCAGTGTGTGTGTCAGGGTCAGTGTGTGTGTCAGTGTCAGTGTGTGTGTCAGTGTCAGTGTGTGTGTCAGTGTCAGTACTGTGAACTCTCACCACTGGTGTCGCTCCGAGAGGCCCTTCCAGAGCGGGTCCGTGCGCACCATACGCTCGATCAGCTTCTTCCACAGCATCCCCTCGGAGATGACGCGCTGCCATTCCTTACACACCAGCTCGGCCGAGCAGAGCGAGCGCGCGTCCAGGAACGACAGGATGTTCTCCGCTATGTGATCCAGACCCTGAGCTGCATCAGGAACGCAGGAGGAAGACACGGAGTTAAGAGAACGGCTTCTAAACAGATCCATAAACACACGGTGCGTTCCAATCAGGAGGCAGCTCTCTAAACAGGCAGCATTCCCGAGGCAAAGGCTGTCCCATTCTGAAGGGAGATTAAGGCAGCTGCCTTCTAAGGTACCAAATCTCGAGGCAGCATCGCGTGTATACAACACTGTTCACCTGCTCACTGGCCAAGAGCTCCACTGCGTCACTTTGATAAACACGGTGGATGAAGTGGCCGTTTCGACTCCTCGATCGGCAGAAAAACCCAAGTTATTTCTTCACTTCTGTCTTTACTGTCTCGGCTGATTGTCGTATTTGTGTAAAGTATTTAACATATTTGCATATGCAGATCTCTAAAAATCGTTCCTGTGGTATAATTCAAGCAGCGGGCTAGCTGTGTAAACGCTCTGGCTCTTTAAGACGAGAGTACTGGCTGTTTACTGTTTAGCAGCGTTTTTATCTGTAAATAATTCTGTCCTCAGGAACGTTACAGCAGCTGAGGGGCGACTGTCTGAGGGGCGACTGAAAGCAGCTCAATTTTGCAGCGTATACGGGGAAAACACTGTGGAGGCAGTGCTGTAGACTGAAGTTCTCCCTGAACAATGAAAAAATAATTCAATACTGGACGATGAAGAACTTCAGAAAATGAGTGTATTAAAAAAACGAATGCCCCCAGCATATTTTTACCTGCTCTGCTCGTCTGGTATCGCTGCGTTTATCACAGTCACATCAGCGTTACATGAATGTTGATGGCTAAATTTCAGACTGAGAGCTCATACATAAGATGAGTATATGTGAATTAAAATGCATATTTGCCAGCTTAACAGGCTGCGTGCGATCATTTTTTCTGGATTTATGTTGTACAAAATTACAGATAGTGTCTGTTAGAAATAAAGCAGGTTCATTAAGGTGGATGAGGACAGTGAATGAATCGAGATGATTTACAAACACGATTTTCTGTATTTGTATGGGGCGCCAATACGACAATTCTTCACATACAAATTTCCAAAACGCTGTCAGTGCAGGAAAACAGCTGCTGCAGGTACGAGAGCCGTCCTGAGGCGATGCACCTTTCCACTCGGAGCTGAGCGCAAGTTAACCAGCGCACTGAGTTATGATGCATAACGGCTTGAAGCGCCGCCCCGAACGCGATGCCTACTAAGGTTCATCTTCCGTTAAATGCTGCCCAACAAGAGGAGCTGCTTGAGAAGGCAGTGACTAGTTAGACAGCTGCCTCCACAATGGAAAGCACATCAAGCACGTTTACCATTGAGAAACAGAAAAGAAAGGGGGAAAAAAGCGAAGAGGAAAAAAAACAAGTAAAAACAAAAAAAAAAACAATTCAGACAATAAAAGACAGAACGAAAGATAAAAGAAGAGAGAAAGCGACAGAACAACAGCGAGAGAGAGAGAGACCGATACCCGGCAGCGCTGTGATGAAGTCCCTTTGGAGCATGGGTTTGAGGTAGGAGTTGATGTGGCCGTGCTGGTAGTGGCACATGCGTGAAATCAGGTGCTCCACAAACTCCACCTGGTCAGCCTCAGACCACTGGTCAAACAGCTGGATACAAACGTCCTTCTCCTTCTCGTAGTTCCCCGCCGACGGCCTCTTCCTCGAGCTGGTCAGAGGACCATTAGTGATCTGAGAACAACGAGCAACATTTTGATAGATAAGGTTCACCAAGAGCCAACAAACATTAACAATAATAAACACTAAGCTCATGGACGGCACGTCAGTCTTGGGCTATCATTAGTTTGTGGCCAGCGCATTAGATGTGGGCACCATCAAAGAACAGCAGTGCTGCTATCCAATCTTAATAGATCAGACCAATTGACTTGTTACACCCCCAGTATGTACAGTAAAAGTGTTTATCAGACGAGGGCCCCTTCTCACCTTAAATACTGTGGTGGTCTTTGGGGACAGGTCTCCAGTATGGGACTCCATGACAGAGGTGTTCTGAAGGAGAAGACGTGCCATGATTAATCATTAATCATCAAACACGCGGTTGGCTTTCCGACAATAACGCAACTCAAAATCGCCACGTTCTCAAAATCGCGATGTTTACGTCTCTCGCACCTGACGAAGCTTTTGTTTTGTTCTGCTTTCTCGTCTATAATTACACCGAAGCGACGCTTCCACAGCCCCACAAGCCCTGACCACATACAAACCACGTTTCCAGAAAGGAAGCCGCTTCAGTTCTTGCGCATTTCTGAAGTATTTCGTCAACACCACAGATTACAGTGCACACATTATTCCAATACTGATCAAAAATACTTCAAAAACCTCTAATAAATCCCAAGGCCAATATATCCCCACTACTTCAGGACTGCCGTGAATGAGCACATGATGAAAACCAGGGCGTGTAAATAGCGACATCAAACAAATCACCCCGGTATTTATGCCGTATGATTTGTGAAGTTTGACATAAAAATATAATAATTCACTTTTACTTAATTTCCAGTCTCTTGGAATTAAACAGGACACTGTTACCGTGCCTTTAAGAATGATATGTAAATTAGCTCCAATCTGGCTGCCCTGCCCTGCGCCTGGGGTGAAACACTCATTACTTCAACCCGACTGGGTGGGACTGAACTACTGCAGACTGAACGGGCAGATGCATGTAAACGGGTTTGTTTTTGTGACAAAAGGACTGTATGGAGTGAGCAATATCGCTTCAAATGGTGCATAAACCCAGGAGAGGGTGACAAAACGGTATCACGACACTTCCAGACATGTTTCACAATATGCATCATGTTTTGCTTTTTTAGGGTTTGGTAAGTTAGAAGAGATAGAAATGGACCAGTAGTGACATTTTTATATATATATATATATATATATATATATATATATATATATACATACACACACACACACACACACACACACACACACACACACACACACACACACGCTGTCGGAAGAAAAGTTTAGTTTTTTGACATAAAATGAAAATATCTATTAGACTTTACATTGGTTGTAAATTTCATGAAGAATGGACTAAAAGAAATGCCCTAAAATAACTTGGGGTTGGGGGGGGGGGGGGGGGGGGGGGTCTGGTTCCATTGACCTACGTTGAAAGTAAAGCGATCATCTTGGAGCTTTTCTACAAAACCTTGCATCTCCAAAATGATTATACAGGGCAATTCAAAAAGATTAATCAGATTTCAAAACGATTTTTTCCACTTAAAAACGATTACAGAGCAATGCAGTGAACTGTGAATGGTTTTAATGAGCATTAGATTTATTACGTAATTTTACAAGTGCTCAATATGAACCTCCTCCAGCTGTAGGGACAACAGCGCCATAGCCAAACTCAGCCTATCCTTAACGTACCCCCACAAAAAGTCACACGGTGTGGATCTGGTGATGCTGGTGACTTTATCTTGGAGCTGTTGGTGACGTCGATGGATGCTGAGCTGTTGAAGGGTCACTGCTATACTGACAGTCAGAAACTATGACCCCCTCTTTCCAATTAGTATGTGATTGGTTCCTAGGCGCCTCGCGGCGGTAAAATATGACGCTTTGAACCTGGAAGAATCTTTTCCTGTGTATACAGCTATACATACTTCGCATACGGCGACGCCCTAAATCTAAATACACAGGACTGAATACCGTCAGAACTAAACCTTTCATCTCTTCAAAAGAGGATGGAAAAACTGGCTTCATTCACCAGTACTGCCCTCCTAAGATGGTGAGTAAAAGAAAAAGAAAACCGTGGAAGTTGGTTTTAAGAAGAAATTGAAGAACGCTTAAGAACGGTCAGTGAATGTGGCCCAACCAGCCTGCTTTTTCAGGGGAATTTTGGACCATCTGATCATGAAATCTCTGAACTTAAAGGGCAACTGGAGTTTTCTAAAGACGCAACAACATGAAAAAAATGGCAAAATTGGGGAAACAAATACTTCCAACACTGACGAAACTCAGACGTGCTCACGAAAGCAAACTGTGATGCAATAAATCAAAATATCTCGGAACATTTCCCACCCCTACAACAAACAGCCCTGTTTCTAAAAAGCGTGGCAGAAAACGGTTTTAGGTTCTATCGGCCCTTTAAAACAGCCAAACCAAAACAAAGCAGAACGTGACACTAAGCACAGCAAACGAACCCATTATCAGCCGTTCTCCCCCCGCTGTAACTCTGCCGTGTTACATTTATTATTGCTGGCGTGGATAAAGAGACAGGAAGGCCATGTATTTTCCGTGGTGCAGCTTTGTGTACAGTAAATAATCTGACAGAAGCATGCAGGGTGGGGACCGGGCTGGGGGTGGTATGTGTGGGTGAGCGTAGCCTATCAACAGCTGTACACGAGCCTCGGTCCACAGCCTCATCCAGGAAAATATGACAAAGGAAGCATAAAGCTTGTGCCACATGGTGGGTTAACACATGGTTTACGCTGGGATTGGGTGTTTCTGGATTATATGGCTGCCACCACATGGCAACAGCAGCTGAAAAGGCCTGTGGCTGCATCAGACCGGCTCCTTGTCCCTCATTACATCTAAAGCACAACTGTACAAGTGTACTGGCTGATATGGCAGGTAACTGCTGGTTTTCCTGCTTGTGTTGATCATCTTGGCTGTTTTCTAACTTCTCGTTTTCCCGTAGGACTAACCGGGATACACAGCAGGTAAAAGGGGCCCAAATCCGACCTCTTTCCTCATGTGTGAGGCAGATGTGGGTCAGTGCGAACGGCAAAAAAAACGCACCGAATCTGAGGTGAGGCGTGTTCACATGTGGCGCTGCAGTCCGATCCGTATCCGATCTGCGGAAATGTGAGGCGGGAATTCTCGTGACTTTTACGTCAGTCCAACTCAATTCGTCATCAGGCTGATGTTTCTGTACTAACGAATTAGAAGAGACGCATCTCAGCCGCTCCGCGCTCGAAGAGGCTTCGAACAAAACGGGCGAACACAGCCGGAGGAGACGAGGCTGCAGCATCAAAACCAAGCAGCCGTGGCCGAATACCGGACCCGTTTTACAGCGACTCTGACACACTGTGGGTGATGAGCCCAGCTGTCCACCACTGGAACTTCACATTCGCTCCTGTGATGCTGGCGAAGCCGGAAGTGAACCTCCGGGAGCGACCGGCGTTCGCTGGCCGTCGGGACTGGTCACCTCCGGACGAGCCGTGTAGAGCTCTGTTCTTTTGCGCATGCGGGTCGGTTTGGGAGCTGATCCGTTCAGACTGATGTCGCATGCGGATCACGCTTAAAAGAATCTGAACAGCCAAACAAAGAAATCGGATTTGGTGAGAAAATCTGCTGTGTAAACGCAGCCGAAGACGGATTTTCCTGGTGCGATCTTAGACTCTGGGCTCCGTTTTATCCTGCATGTAAACACAGACACTAAAGCAAACGCAGAGAAACTTGTTCAAGCATTTCTTCCAAGCAGAGTCGATCACCGTAACGATCTTAATGGACTTCCTAAAAGAAAACATCTACACCGCGTACAAAACGCATCAGCATGAACTCTAACAAACCAAACAGAACTCATTTAAAAAGAACTGCTTGTATAGCGCAAGACAGACGTTCTGCTACTAGTTTTGAAGGCTCTAAACGACCTAGCACCCACTTACACCAGACTGCGTCTGTTTATGTTCCAGCACGTTATCTGCAGATACGCACGTCCAGCAAACACCTTCCGTAAAGCTCAGTTCACCTTTTATTAGACGGTCAAGCTCCGTGCTCACTTGGCATTTCATTAAAACTCCACATCTCTTTGGTGTTTATCTTTTCATTTGATCCGTCATTTTCTCACAAGGCTTTAAATCAGTACTCATAATTTCTTGTATTACTGTTAAAGCTTCTTCACCAGTCTATCAAGCACTTCAACCAACATAAAGAGCGCGATATAAACAAAAATTAATACTATCATTATTACTATATTTGTAAGGGACTTCTGATCTGACTGGCTGTCCTGTATTGCGCCTCACTCAGAGCAGCCCAGGCTGAAACACTCCTTATAACTTCACTGTGAGTGGGAGGAGCCAAACTAGCAGATGTTTTAAAAATAAGTAAATAAATAAAAATAAAATTAAAATTTCTTAAGCATGAAATTTTCATATGATGTAAAGGGCAACTGCTGTGTTCAAATCAAATGAAGAGACACTGATCATTTTTAAGGGCCCAAATCAAAGCAAACGAAATTCTCACTATTTTGGACTAAAACGTTTAACACACTACCCGAACACTGTTAAACGCTCATGTGTGCTGTTCGAACACCAGTCTAGAGAGTCCGTACATGGAAATAAAGCCACAGAAAGAGCTCGTCTTGAATTTACTGTTTTTGTGAGGTCACAGAATCGAAAGCGTTTTCATACAGACATCAATTCACACAGGTTCACTCCACCCATCCCCTATGAAGTTAAGCGTTCCAGCCTGGGCTGCTGTCTGAATGAGCCTCGTTTACTTACAGGTCTCTCACTCACACACACACACACACACACACACACACCAGGCAGAACGTTATGACCACCTCTTTGTTTCTACACTCAGCTCCACTTTGTAGTTCTACAGTTACAGTTTGTCACCCCCGTTTTACCCTGTCCTTCAGCGGTCAGGACCCCATGGACCCTCATAGAGCAGGTACTATTTGGGTGGTGGATCGCTCTCAGCAGTGCAGTAACACTGACGTGGTGGTGGTGCGTTTGTGTGTTGTGCTGGTGCGAGTGGATCAGACACCGCAGTGCTGCTTTTGTTAAACTGCTATATCTTGTTATTTAAAAAGTCCTGGCCTATAATCTGACAAAGACCACCAATCATGAGCCAGTATAATGCGTTAAAACATAATAAACCAATAAAGTACTGAAGAGCTAGATAACGCGCCAGCTGCCGAAAAGTAACGGTGTCCACGTCCAACCCTTTTATAGGTCAGCTTAGCAGGTGCAGGACACAGGACGCTTAAATCTAGTCCAGGAAGTCCAGTATCCTGCACCCTCATATACTGTAATAGGGAGAGCTTGTTTAATCAGCACAAATATTTACACCCCTGGTGCGCAGCTTGGGCCTGGAGAGCTGGAGTCCAGCACAGCCTGATGATTTCAGACGCACCTGATACAACATTAATAAATATTAGTGCCGGGCGACAACTGTATACATCAGTATACTGTGGCACTGACATACAGTGGAGTGGTGTCGCTTTTCAGATAATCAGATCAGCACTAAAATAGCAATGTAAGCACTGTTGTCCACATATTTAATAGATTGAGGATTATATCCACTATATTCATAATATAATGAACAAAACATTGTTTTATGTGGTCAAGCGCTTTGTTTCCAGCTTTTTCCATGTCTGGGAATATTTCTAACTTTCTGAAGTTTATCCAGAACAAAGCATCTCACCCTGAACGGCTCTCTTCACATTTGATCATTAAACTATGCGGATGTTCTGAAAAGTGGGTGGAGTGGCCCTGTAAGGACCAGCGTTAACAGGCGTGTCTGAGCAGGTGAAGCTCCAAAACGCTGCATTCGACCCCTCGAGGCCCAAGTCTGCGCCCTACCGGATCTACGGAAACGCTCAGTTCTCCTCGACGTTTCACTCCTGACGGAGACAAGAGTGGACACACTCCTACCCGTCTCGCTGTATCCATGGCAACAGGAAGCAAACCCACAGCCAGGGCAGATGCCATAATATCGCAGAGACTGACAAAAAGTGATGCTGCATAGTACAGGAGGACCACGCCGATTAAAGGGGGATTCCACACGTTTAAAACATTTCTGAATAGTTCAGTCCTTGAGATGCGAGCGGTCATTCGCAGCGGTCTGGTGCCAAACGGGTCATTGTGGAGAAACTTACTGACTCATTTCTTTACAGTGGAGGTGATAGAAACCATGAGTCGCAATGACCACAGCACAAATAAAGCCATTTGATTTACTATACAAACCCACGAGTTAACCTACGTGTCTTTTCTGAGTTTGTACTCGCAACGTTCGTGAATGTGAAAATATTAGGGACTATTTTGAATTCCAGCAGCGTGTATCCCGCCACCATAAATAGATAAAAATACATTTTACGCCAAAACTTTATAACAAAACTACTGTAAACCGACATCAGGCAGCGTCTTCATGACCACTCCATGCACTACCTTTCTGTGAGGCAGCTTTTAGAGGTAGACGTCTGGTTCCCATCACCACCGCTGTGAACAATTCTGGCTACGTTTCTCTAGAATGGGGCATTTCACACCAAACCGCTGAGCGCCGTTATTACATTTCACCCCTTTGATTATGTAGACTTTATGAAAACAGGGGTGGAGTCACCCTTTAAGAGAGATTTTCCCTTCAATCAATTACAAATGGCACAAAATCTGACATCTATATTCAGAAGAGCACCAAGCACCTGTATTTACCTTACGACTCATTCGATTTCTGATCAGATGCGCGTTTGACCTTAAAGATCACTTTCAATATGAATTTTGTAAATATGCAGTGACACAGAACCCTAAATCTGAAGGAAACCAACACCACACGACCTAAACAACAAGGACGAGCCTTCACAAAAGGCCATATGTCGGATTAGGTTTGATCATTTTAATAGATGAAGATTATTCACGCATGATATTACAGCAGTTATCTGGTGGACGCCTAACCTCAGCCTTATCTGACTGCTAATGTCCTAAGGACGACTTAAAAGGGGAACTCCACCGACTTCTCAAAATTTCAGGTCAACATATCAAGTCATTGAGTGTGGTTCGGCGTGAAATCGCTCGGTTCTAGATAAACCTCCCAAGTCAGAACTGTTCACAGTGGTGGTGATAGGAACAAGACGTCCACCTCTAAAATGTCCCACACAGAAAGTTATGGTTACTGGTTAGGGACTGGTTATAAATTCACTGCCTGCGATCTGAAACGTCGGTTTATGAGGGTTTTGAGATGAAGCTTTTGGTCTGAAACGGGTCTTTAGTCTGTTTATTTTGATCCATTCTTGGTGGAGGGACACATGAATGGTGTTCTGAGGCAAAGCAGTTCCCAAAGAAGTTTTCAGACTTATGGCTATTTTAACACTACATATAAAAAACTATTAAAAAAGAATAGAGTGTAGGTCCACTCGTGATTTGGGTCGGTAAATAAAACGGCTATACCTGCGTTGTAGACATCGTGACTCCTGGTTCCCATCATCACCACCACCACTCGGAACGACTCTGTGTACATCTCAACCGCTGAATTACAGAAATCCGGAAAGATGGGTGGAACTGCCCTTCAACTTAAAATACACGCGCCTTATTTACGGACAAATTCCGCCTATATTTTGCCTCAGGATATAAATAATTTAACACATTTATTAACCGGTTATGCAGCCAACGTCATCTGGCAGGGTAGCCAGGCTAAACCGGTTAGCTATCAGCTAACAGGCTAGCCGCGTTAGCTTCCTTCTACGCAGCGTTAACGTAAAGTCTGCTGGGATCATTTAACAGGACACACTCGCGTTAATACGGCGCTAAAATGAGAAGGAATAGGCTAGAACGACATTTCGGGCTGAAAGACTGGGATATGTTTGAGCCACAGGCCATCACGGTCTCAAAAGAAGGAACGAATCAAGGCGAGGCTTTAGCATTAGCGTTAGCTGCGGGCTGACCGCTAATAATGGCGCAGCGGCGCCGCAGTGAAGCCCCGGCTGGCTGGTTAAAGCGACGGGGGGAGTCTCTACAAACGTCGCCGTAACTCCGCTCCTGCGTGGCTAACCTACGGGTTTTTAACCTTGAACACACTCGGTAAACGTCAGGCTTTAACCGCTGTGCGTTTAATCGTCCGGCAATACAAGATAGCTCATATTTTCCCGAGATAAAACAAGAAACTGAAGCGGAGCTGGATGTCCACAGGCAGGCAGGCAGGCAGGGCCCTCTCCGACTATATATATAACAAGCTAGACAGACACTTGGCTTCCCGTTTTTTTGCCCCCCCCGCCTTTTCCTTTTCCTATTCTAAATACACCTCATTCCCAACGTCTGTCCTCTCAGAGGAGCTCAACGCTGATCGATTACGATAAGGACACGAAGCTGAAGTCAGCTTCTTATTCGCCAGCTTCTTGTTCGAATTCCCCCGTTCCACCTTAAACAGTACAGCGGTTGCATTCCGCTGCCCGAGGCACTAGAATGTAACTACTGCACTACTTAAGGAGGAACGGGTAAATTCGAACAAGAAGCTGGCGAATAGGCAGACAACTTCAGCCTCGGCCCTCACTTCGGCTCCTACGGACTGATGTGAGGTTGGCTTGTTTTGTTTTTGGTTTTTAAAAAGGGGAAAACTCCCCCGCAAAGACATGAGCGCTTACCATCAGCTCTAACGTTTTGTCCTCCATGTCCGGCTCCATATTGTTGTTCCCCCGAAACTCGCATCAAAAAATGGAAACCCAGCCCTGCAGCTCCGGCGACGTCATACGAGAAAAGGGAGAAGCAGGGAGGGGCGGGACGACGCGGCGGAGCACACGCTTCTGATTGGTCAAAACGGGCGCATAGAGGGCGTGGCCCGCGTCCCCACGTGTGCCGTGATTGGCTTTCTCCGCCGCCAACTAAATGATGCACGTTTTTCGGTAGTTGTTAAAACGTTTACTTGGCTTAATCTGGCAGGTACATCACTCTTACACAATACTTCTGTAGAATTCATCAGTTTTTACAAAACCTGCCAATATACTCGACTTTAAATCCACTTTATCTGCTGTATCAAAAAAGTGGCTGCTTTCTAGCTAAGGTAATACACACTGTCCACTTCATCAGCTCCACTGTAGTCCACCTGCTTCTCTGCATGCTTTATGCTGTTCTTCAGTGGTCAGGACCCCCACAGAGCAGGTTGTATTTGGGTGGTGGGTCATTCTCAGCACTGCAGTGACACTGATGTGGTGGTGGTGTGTTAGTGTGTCGCACTGGTATGAGTGGATCAGACACAGCAGTGCTGCTGGAGTTTATAAACACTGTGTCCACTCACTGTCCACTCTATTAGACACTCCTACCTTGTCGGTCCAGCTTGTAGATGTAAAGTCAGGGACGACAGCTCATCTGCTGCTGCACAGTTTGTGTTGGTCGTCCTCTAGGGGCAGTCGTGGGCTGGAGGTTAGGGATCTGGCCCTGTGACCGGAAGGTTGCCGGTTCGATCCCCAGGGCCGACAGTCCATGACTGAGGTGTCATTGAGCAAGACACCTAACCCCCAACTGCTCCCCGGGCGCCGTGGATAGGGCTGCCGACCGCTCCGGGCAAGTGTGCTCACTGCCTCCTAGTGTGTGTGTGTATTCACTAGTGTGTATGTGGTGTTTCACTTCACGGATGGGTTAAATGCGGAGGTGGAATTTCCCCGGTTGTGGGATCAAAACAGTATCACTTATTACTTATTTAGTCCTTCATCAGTGGTCACAGGACGCTGCCCACAGGACGCTGCTGGCTGGATATTTTTGATTGGTGGATTGTTCTCAGTCCAGCAGTGATGCTGAGATGTTTACAAGCTCCAGAAGCACTGCTGCATCTGATCCACTTGTTCCAGCGGAACAACCACACCTCCACCACGTCAGTGTTACTGCAGCGCTGAGAATGATCCACCACCCAAATAGTACCTGCTCTGTGGGGGTCCTGACCACTGAAGAACAGCATAAAGCACGCAGAGAAACAGATGGACTGATCTGTCACAGTAGTTCTTCCACCAGGCTATAAATACCAGCTCAAATCATGTTACGAAACTCGCAAAAAGGAAGTTTCGCAAATACATGTTTGGCAAGACCTGCACGACACACAGTTTGGGTTGGTCAAGGTCTGCATCAAAGTGAAGACAGACCCTTAAAGAGGCACTTCAGAAACGTAACCACTGCTACAGTCGTTGTATAGTGCGGCCACAATCGTCTAGAGTGAGATTTTCTGGTTTAAAGACCAGAGAAGAGATGGTGGACTGTTAGAACCGTTTTTTAATCTGCCCCGTTAACAATAAACGGTCTTAAACGCTGGAGTTAATGTAGAACTGCTAATTCAGCCTTTAATCCTGAAGACCAGCACAGACTGCCTAGCTAGTATACAACGAAACGGCAAAGAGAGAGATTTAAGACGAACATCGATAATTTGGAGGCGAATGGACTCGATTGCAGCTGGAATCCTGATACAATTAATCACCAACGAAAAACTGTCAAACACTAAGAAATCCCAAAGCTGAAGTCATTAATTCGCCAACTTCTTGATCGAATTTTCCCGTTCCACCTTAAACGGCGCAGCAGCTATATCGTGCCGCCTCAGGTACAATTTAAGGTGGAACGGGAAAATTCAACAAGCTGGTGAATGAGAAGACGCCTTCAGCTTCATAAAAACTTCTGTGGAAGTTTCCTGCCTGAGATGCGAGAAAAGCAGCTACAGCCGAGCTAAAGCTTAAAGCAAAGCAAGGCTGCGAATTTGTTTATACTATTTTTAGCCTATACTAGGATATAAGCTCATACGAAATCCATACACTGATACATATTTACAGCCAATATGGTAAAATGTGTTCATTAGCCTCTACACGAGTGGACTTCTTTAAGGACTTTGGGATTATTCCCAATGGGTGTAAGATGTCATTCCGTAATGCATGCTGGGTGTCGTAGTGCGAGAACATTAATTGCTAGATTTGAACCTCTGACCTCTTGTCATAGTCTTGCAAACTGAAGCTATCAAATATAATAAGGCCCACGTAAAATATGAGCATTTAATCTAGTGAATAACCTTTACCTAGTACATATATCACATATAGCTCTCATTATGTATAAACTATAGGCACATTAAAGTTTAGTAGTTCACTCATCACACTTCAAATACAAGCTCAACTAGCATTAGAAGTTGCCCGAAAGGAAGTTTCGTAAATAGACGTTTGGCAAGTCTGGCACTAATCCTCTCGAACGTACGTTCGGACAAAAAATAGACAAAATTTGCAAACAATGAGAACGTTTAATATATCTGTGACCTTATGTAACAAATGATTTATACAAAATATTGATGGATTGAGCAAGGAGATGAGAAAATACAGAAAATATCTGTTAAAATAGGGAGCATCTTCGTCGCGATTACCTTCTCCTGTTAGACTACATTACTGAGTCCGCCGGCTGCCTATAAACCTGATTGAGATCAAGCGAGACCGTGCCACAGTTACTAACGAAAGGTCCGACAGGTGCTCATCTCCCATTTATCCAAAACCAAATCGGTCACTGAACCACTGGGCAAAGTGGAGGGCTTAGGTTCAGATGAACTAACATGGAGGCACAGGGATATGAACCCTAATGAGGATTTATAAATCCACACCGTCACAGTCCAGTCAAGCTCAGCACCCCTCCATCACAGTCAGTGTCCATAAGCTTCCCTATAGGTCTCCCAAGTGGTCTCGTCATTCTGTAGCGTTAGAAACTCCTGCGTTTCTCTGCGACACAAAGTTTTGGAAATTACTCTAATGTGGTAAACAAAAAGATTCCAAACGTGATCCAATTTGTTCTTGGTGCACCGTTCCTCTGAATGTGGCCAGATCCTCTGAATTACAAGGTCCTTAAATAGCCAAAATATGAATTTGCGAATTTTGCTATGTGAGCCAACGCTGCGCACTGTAGGGTCATCAGTAGAGTTGGTAGCAGTAGAGTTCATTTGGAGTAGCTGCTGTTCGTATACACACCTCAAAAAGATGGTTCTTCAAGGGTTCTTTAGTAACGACAATGGTTCTATATAGACCCATAAACACTCAAAGAATTCTGCATAATTGTTTATTGCATCATGAAAGCTTCTTCAGATTGGTGGTGAACGTGCTATAGACAGTTCTATATAGAACCTTTCTGAAAAGGGTTCTGCTATTGGTTCAGTATGAGCTTGCTTCTATATAGAACCATCTACAGCACACTCTCCATCAATCTGAAGAACCCTTTCACGATGCAGTGAATCCTTTAATCACGCAGAGTTCTTTGAGACTTCATGGATCTACATAGAACCATTTTCTTTACTACAGAACCCTAGAAGAACCATTGTTAAGAGTGTAGAACACATGGAAAGCCTCAGAGCCTTTATGCCTCCAAAGATCTCTGCACTACTCTCACTTCATTGTCAAGCTTTGGACGGAAACAAGAGGATTAAATTCTTGAAATGCCAAGGCGAGAACAGGCCAATCGGGAATTCTTCTCCATGGAATGTAGGTAGATATAAGCGATCGTTCCAATTGGTTAGGACCCCAGAAGCAGAGTCGTCCTCACACAGCAGACTGTCTGACATGTTTTGATTTCCAATGGGTGGGACCTATCTGATGAGGGAAAAACTCTAGGCCTTTCCAGGAAGTTCTAGATACATCGCTGACTGAACACGAGCAGCACCTTAATCAGTGGGTTGGTAGAAACAGAAAAGTGGCGGCAGCTCCGTATCTTCGCTTAGAAGCTTCATATTTCTTGTCTTGGGTTTAGTCTAGAAAGGCCAAAGCACTAGCAAAGTACTTGAATCCCATAGGGCCGCTAGCAGAAGTTAGCATTATCTTTGAGGTGGGTTGTTTCCTCATATTTTCATCGAGTTTTGACATTCATAGCCCGCAGTGAAGGCCAAGCTCTAACAGTCCTGGTTCACCACGGTTATATAATAGTGTTGAAGTCTGCGCAGAAAGGGGAGCTTGCCATTAACACGGACCTCCATATTCCAGCTCTTTAAATGACTATACAGAGGATCCAGTGAGGGTAGAAAAATGTACGTAGGTCAAAACGCATCAGGCTTTTTGTTAAAAGCAGGACGTTTTTGAAAACCTCATTGATTTCTGTCAGAGAGAAAACCAGACCTGGAGGTCCTAATACGGGCATGACGACTACAGAATGACGTGCCACCTCGGGAGTCTATGGGCTCAGGCGGCAAGAGCCGTGAAGCTCATCTTCATGTCCAAATCATAAAAATACCACAAGGCAAAAGAACCGTGCCATCATTACTTCACACATCACACGATTCAGGCACGCAAACACAGCTCATATGAGGATGGGGGGAGCCATCCAGGTGGTGAGGGGAGTTGTCCAGGTGGTGGTAAAGCATGTAAAGTGGTGTACATTATTGAGGGCGAGGCTGATGAGGCTGAGAAACAAACATCTGTCCTCGTACAGAGGCAGCAGAATGGAGAGGCGATCCAGCTACACGATGGTCCTTCTGTGCAGGAGACGTCTCGGTGCGCCGTCAGGTCCACCGAGACAGGAGGAGCAGATTTAGCTGGCTCAGAATGCATAATCATACTGATTTACAGCAGAAACGAGGCAGAAGTAAACTGAAGAAGAGAAGGACAAAAGGGGCTTGAGGGGGCTGAGGAAACGGTGCCGATTTAATCTGTCCTGCTTGCCAAACACAGAGGTTACTTCAAAACAAAACAGCAAATGCCATAAACTCTCAAAATAGCACAGCAGCAGCAGGAGAGTCAAAGAAAGGAGAATCAAGAATAGGGCTGCAAAATATACTGTGTGTAAAACATTATCGCGGTGGTCTCCCTCGCAACGGACCCTTTTCTACTTCCGTATTTGAAGCAGCGGAAGTCGACAGAGGTCGTCAAGTTTTCTGACGTAGGCAACAGAAATGTTTCATAAAGACTGCCAAAATGTTTTGGTTCAACTTTAGTGGATGCATCGTTTGTCAATTTCCTGAAATGTTGCAGAAACCTACATTAGAGACGCGTCTTTGGAGAGGACATTTACACAAATTTAGCTTCAAACGACGATAGAATAAAAATAAAATTAAAATCTCCATTTGTTCATTTTGTTTGGGAAGTCAGGGAACCCAAAGGTACACAAGTTGCAAGAGCCAGATGAAGGAGAAAAAGGTGAGACGTTTAACGTCGGTTCGGCGCAGTTGCCATGGCAACGCTAAATGATGGCACAGGCACAGCGGAAAAAAAAAAAAAAAAAAAGCACACAAACTCCGATCTGAGCGTCACATTAAGGTCACATGGCCACAAATCGGATACGTATCTGATCTAGGACCACATATGAAAGTGGCTCAGGTCGGATTTGAAAAGATCCGATTTGTGTCCACACAGCCCTGAAAACATCAGATCCGAGTCACATGAGGGGCAAAAATCGGATTTGTGCCACTTCAACCCGGTGATGTGAACGTAGCCTTAAAGCGGCCGTTAAAATATCCACTGCGCAGTTTCATATTAAAGAGGGTCTAAACTGAACGCAGAGCATGAAATTCACCAGCTTTCAGTGAGGTGAACAATTTTTCGCCACAGAAAAGAATCGAATATCAAACCAAACGTTTTGCTTGCCACATTACATCACTCATATAAACGCCTGCCAGCTGATGAGACATCAACAGTATTTTCTCCATTAAATTTCCTTTCTGATGTGACAAAGCGGCCTTTGTAGACGGTCCCGTTTTGCATTATGTAACAGCACTACCGAGGACCCAACTACCAATCTAACTACACTTTACGATTCAGGCGCCAAGAGGAAACGAGCTGACACTCCCTACAGGGACCTAAAATGTGGACAGGGATCCATTTCAGTCACAGCCAAGGCGGACTGGCTTCTGTGGGCGTTTTGATGAATTCAGGTTTTTGTGTAACCCAGCAAAAGAAGATCATTTTGGTCAAAATGTTGTTACTTTAACGGTCACATTACCAATTTCATACATTGCAAGGCATCTCACAGTCGCGATATGTAGATGTACTATAATTATAATGCTTGTCCATATTGTGCAGCCCTAGTCATAAAACAGGGATGAGTTTAAAAAAGAAAACAAAAAACCTCACAGCCTATCAGGATGTATTCTGGAGAGCCGAGAAGGGGCGGTGGGGCGGGATGTCCATGTCCGTACTGTTGCTGTGATGTGTTAGCAATGTATAGAGAGGAGCAAAACCCTGTCAGCTTCATCCAGTCAGGAGATGGAGTCACTGTGTTTTAAGGTCAGGGATACATGTAGATACCATTTCTCTTCCCCCTCACGTCGTAATCTCCTCGTCGCCAATTCACTGTCTTCGCCTTACCCCCCTAGTCATTCGCTGAGCAGCAGAGGGGAAAATCCTTTACTTTTGAAAAATTCTCCAATTGTCAGTCTCAACTACCTAGTAGTCATCTAAATCAAAGAACTCGTCATCCTCGCCTTGGTACTCCATGCCTTGGAAATCGACTCTGTACCGCAGAATTCCTACAAGAAGAGAAGATAAAACAAGCATTTGCACCTTGGGCAATCATGGGGCAGTTCGCAGGGTCTATAGAATTATGATGTTTAATCGGCTGTTTCAGGAAATATTAGCTCAAATGTACATCATAGATTTTACAGAATATGTTGAAAAAAAAATACTGATAATAGGCAACACTAGGGCTGGACAACATGACAAAACGCTCAGAAACAGAAACAGAAGAGTGAAGTAAACCTGTGCACTGTTGTAATTTATATAAGTTAGTCATAAGCTGATTGGCTGAGCAGTGCTCTAGCCCTGCTGTTATATGGCCATAGCATCACGGGTTTTTCACTAACACCATCACTCTGCTAAGACGCCGTTGCTAAGCAACAACTCTGACAGCTGTAGGAGATGCTCAATACATTTGGACGTTTCTACTTCTTACTTTGCCACAAACAGAAAACGGACACTTGACCGACAGCCGATTTGGTCCGACTCCGAGGATGAGACTACATTAAATTCCCAAACTGTCAGTCGGTCTGTATGGAGCAGAACGAACTGCGGGCTGAGCGGCGAGTGGGCGGAGCTCGTTACTCTGGCGTAGCTATAAGATGCTCGTTAAGGAGCTATAATTAGGAGGAAGGAACTGAACATTAAAACATTAAACGCCGCGTTCACGGCCAGTTTATTCATTTCTTACTGTATTTATTTAACTGCTGTATTAAAGCAGTAGAGCACTCGAGGAGGGAGTTATCACCAATAACATCACGGCTGTGATGATCTACGGCCACCAGATCACAGCCGGGATGTTATTTTTGCGAAAACGCACCCCCTCTCGTCTTCTATTGCTTAAGCACTAATCTACACCAACAAAACAAGAATAAATAATTTATTCTATCCTTGTTCATTTTGGCTTTTGAATTGTTTGTGGAAAATCGTTTTTTGTTTTTATAACAGGAGAAAATCCACATTAACACATCAACATACCAGCATTCACCTCCCACCTCTACAATTCAGCTGCTAAATTTCGACTGAAAAAGCTGAAATTGGCCCTTACCACCAATGCCGCCAAAGCCTTTCACAAACTGCGACCCCTCCTGGCTCTTATCAGTCACGATCTCCAGTGTGGCCCCGAATTTCTTGTAGTTGTTGGCAAACCACTCGAGCAGCGGCATGCTCTCTATGAGTTCATGCTCCTGCCCCGTCTACAACAGAGGTACAGACTCGGCTCATACATGTGCAGCTAATAAAACATACCGAGTTTAAAAAGCTAGTAAGGATTAAATCAGTACAGACTGTTTTATTAAAGTCCACACTATAAGCTGTTTCTAAAGCAATACTGGACTACTACACTCCCACAGGCTCATTTGGTTTTTCAAATTCCAATTGTAAACAAAACAAAAATTGATCATGCCTAATTGATCATGCCTAATTGATCATGCCTAATTGATCATGCCTAATTGATCATGCCTTTGTGCTCAAAAATAAACAAATAAACAAAAACAGCTTCTTTTCAAGTTGATCAATATATTTATGGCTCTAGGCTGAAAAGCTCATCTGGTCCAAACAACAAATAACGGTGCTCAACAAACTGCTGCATTATTTTATCAGACTTTTAGTGGCAGTTACTACAACTAGTCCCTCAATCTGTTACAATTTACTCCACATCTACCATCAACACCACTTACAGCTGAAGTGCTCACAAACAGTAGATGCTTGAAACAAAAATATGTAGGTTGCTTGTAAACCAAATGAATACTGCACATATGCTAAAAATGACTAAAATTTACTTTATTACTAAACTTTTAAACACTAAAAATGATTCAGCTAAACCCTCTCCTCTCCTGTATTCATTCGGATGTGCATTTGGTATCAGCTGGCCTTGGCAAAGGAAGCAAATTAACCACGTTAACAAGTGAAATGAGAGTTTGTATTATTCTATCTAAATCTAATTAGTTACACCAGACAGGTCAGTTTTGCTCTGAAGCGGTCAATTTTTACCTCACCTCTTTGTCCGTGAAGTGAGACTTGTCCTTTTCCTGCTCTGGTGTCAGATATAGTGTCTTCTCATCTAATCAGGAAAAGGTACAGGATTATCAGGGCTGTTCTGTGAGACAGAAAGAATCCAAGAGTGCAAAACTTTTACATAAATACCGTTTTCCGGCGAGCTGCCCTCGGCTCCGTGGCAGCGAAGGACGTAGCGCATAGTGTCCAGGTTCTCATAAACAATGAGGATCTCCACGGCTCCCATCTCCAGCGCTTTGAGCGTGTCCTCCACTCCAAAGCAGTACTTCCCCGTGTCCTGACTGATCTCGTCAAAGTAGCGACCTGAAGAGGGACGCAATGACGTTTTTTAAGGTATTAAATCAAGACAACATGGTTAACAACTGGCCAGCATATTTGGACCAAACTGATTTAGGTTTGTTGGATCAATTAAACGTCTTGAATCATTAATATGGCCATGAACGTGTGAGGGTTGGTCAGGATGCTCAAATAGGCGAGTCACAATTCACAGAAGTTCAATAAATGTGCTGATAAGTTAATAATAAGTTATCCTTTATTAGGATATCCAACAGTACAGTTTCACCTCCGCATTTAACCCATCTGTGCAGTGAAACCCCCACATACACACTAGTGAGCCTGGAGTGGTGCGCAGCCCTATCCACGGCGCCCGGGGAGCAGTTGGGGGTTAGGTGTCTTGCTCAAGGGCACTTCAGTCATGGACTGTCGGCTCAGGGGATCGAACCGGCGACCTTGCGGTCACAAGGCTGGTTCCCTAACGTCCAGCCCACAGCTATAAGGAGCTGGTAAACATGTGCCTTGTGTTAATATCTTAACGTTTCCATTTTGGTTTTATTTCCCCTTCAATATTATACAAGTACAATAATCGAGACAAAATTTGAGACTTTCTAATGTCTCGATCTAACGATTTAGCCTTAGCCTACAGCATGCTAACAAGCTAACACTAACTCAACATGTACTGTTAGATGCAGACACTCTGCTATACTGCGCAGCCTGATAAACACAGACTAACGTCTCAAAATCATCAGGATCCATTCTCAGGTTTGTTACCTATTAGTTTCTTCTCTTGGATGAATTTGACGTTGGATAGCACCTCAGCGGAGAGTTCGATGGCCTGATTGAATCCGTTCTCTCCTCCATAAGAAATGTCAACCAGTTTCAACACCTTCGCTTGTAATCTCTGCACGGAGACGGGGAAAACAAATGTCAATAAGTGGGGAAAAAATAAGCCACGGTGTGTGAAGAAAGACAACATTAAAAGCTGGGCAAGTTAGCCAAAGCAGATCACAATGCTTAAAAACATTTCCACAACGCACAGTGTGCTTCACAATAACATGCTTTTCTGATGACTTCAAACGCGTCCGAATGGAGAAAATGCACTGCAAAACTGTCTTTTCCACATTTGTGCATGCAGTTGTTCAGTGTTCTATGAGTAGTGACTACACACAAGACCTGAGGAAAAAAAAAGGAGCAAACTTTGACAATTTAACAAAGATGATAACATACACACTGATCAGGCACAACATGATGACCACCTCCTTGTTTCTACGCTCACTGTCCATCTTATCAGCTCCACTTACTGTATAGCTGCACTCTGTAGTTCTACACTTACAGACTGTAGTCCATCTGTTTCTCTGCTACTTTTACCCTGTTCTTCAGTGGTCAGGACCCCCATGGACCCTCACAGAGCAGGTACTATTTGGGTGGTGGATCATTCTCAGCACTGCAGTAACACTGACGTGGTGGTGGCATGTTAGTGTGTGTTGTGCTGGTCTGAGTGGATCAGACACAGCAGTGCTGCTGGAGTTTTTAAACACCTCAGTGTCTCTGCTGGACTGAGAATAGTCCACCAACCAAAAATATCCAGCCAACAGCGTCCTGTGACCACTGATGAAGGACTAGAGGATGACGAACACAAACTGTGCAGCAGCAGATGAGCTGTCGTCTCTGACTTTACATCTACAAGGTGGACCGACGAGGCAGGAGTGTCTAATAGAGTGGACAGTGAGTGGACACTGTGTTTAAAAACTCCAGCAGCACTGCTGTGTCTGATCCACTCATACCAGCACAACACACACTAACACACCACCACCACCATGTCAGAGAATGCTGACAATGATCCACCATCCAAATAGTACCTGCTCTGTGAGGGTCCATGGAGGTCCTGACCACTGAAGAACAGGGTAACAGAGTATCAGAGAAACAGATGGACTACAGTCTGTAACTGTAGAACTACAGAGTGCAGCTATACAGTAAGTGGAGCTGATAAAGTGGACAATGAGCATAGAAACAAGGAGGTGGTCATGATGTTACGCCCAATCCGTGTATCTTTCTGGCCACCCCTGTATGGCACACGCAGAGGAACATACCGGGTCAAACATGTCTGATTGGCTAAGCTCAGTCTTGAAGTCAGCTGATCCAGCAAGAACCATCCCAGCCACGTTGACCTTGTCATTGGACACAAATAGCTGCACGGCCGTCTCTGCCACCTTTCTCACGTAGTTGTGTCTCTTCTCCATTCTCAAACGTGCAAAACGCAGAGCGGACTGACCTCCTCGGCCTGACAGAAGACCACAAAGAACAGTGAGCAAAGACCTCAAACTGACAGACGCAAATTACATCACATTACTGTAGTTTTGGGGCAGATCCACAGTAAACAGGCTCTCAATCACCATGACTGCAATACTGTAATTCATTTACCTTTTGTTTATGAGGCACAGAAGGAAAGCAAATGTTTAAACTATTGACCTCAGCAGGGAGTTTATCACAATATACATTAGAATAAAGTCGTATTCATAATTCAAATAAACAGAAAAACAATAAAAAGCAACAAGAATTTCTCGGGTCCGTATTTTTCCTGGACACCTTCACAGCCGCCACAGAGACTCGTTAATATCATCAATTACATCATGAGCTCAATTTACTGAGCACTGATTCAAACCAGGAGCTGCTTTTTAACTACATATAATACTGGGCTTCCTCGAGGAGCGGCTTGGAGATGGGTAAACAAACACACAAACATCCAAAAAAATCACATATTAATTAAGATTATAAACATTCAGTTTATTCAAATATTAACACTTTTCTCAGCAAATAAACAGATTTTGAAAATGTGTCTTGGGTGCCTAAGACTTTCTCACAGTACTGTATATAAATTAGATCTGCTCCTTATTCAAAGAGCCAACACGGAAACATGGGCGGGGCTAAATTGCTGTGCAATGAAAAAAGGAGGACGTATGTAAATGCATTGTTTTTTGTGACATCACCAAACAGGCTGTTTCTGTTAATGGACTGTAAAGCCCGAGGAGCTCATCTTCATGGGACTCCTTGACAAATGATTTATTACTTTGTATATACAGTAAAACAGCCAAGGTGTCTGCAATCAAATAAAGGGTGTCCTCCGCACCAACGTCAACGCCAATCCATTAGCAGGGCTATCTAACAGACATGCCGTATGAAGAAAGGCTAACATAAGCTGCCCAAGTGGCTTTTTTCAGATCACTGATGTAATATCACATCGGCGTGGGTGAGCTGACACACTTTACCGTGCTTTTTGGGCAGGTCCACTGTGAACTTGTGCAGCACCTCCCTTGTGTTGCCTTGTAGAGTCCCGAAGAGAGCACCGCTGCCATCAATCACAATGAAGCCGAACTTGCTGTCATCCGAGAGCAACGCGGTGAGAGCCTGAAGGTGGACAACAGTCAGGTTCAAGATCAGCCCTACAAAATGTTAATCAGGCTTTCAAGAAACGAACCTCAACTCTATTCAGAGTCTAGAAAGGAACATAGTCAACCGATAAACATTAATGTGGTGCAACATCTCGTGGGCTGAGAGAAGATAAAGGACATTAAAAGATACCGACCAATTAATTACCATTAATTAATTAGACAGGTACTCCTCCCTAACACGCGATCCGCAAACTAACTCGAAATTTCACTAGAATTACTGGGTTTTTTTCCCCCCAAGGTAAATAATGTGCTGCATTTGAAGAAACATCCACGTCTACCAACCAACTTGGGGTCTAATACAACTGCATTAATTTAGCCTGCAAAGTGAGATGTTCTGGTAAAGAGAAGTGCTGCATTTCCATTTGCTGTATTCATATGCAAATACATTGAAAGCTGCCTTAAAACTTCTGATTTGTGCTTCAAATGCACACAAATGTCTGACCAGAACTGCATAAAATAAATAAAATCACTCACCTCTGTGTGGAATTTGTTGTCACATAAATACAGGGACGTGTTGATTGGCTTGAACGGTTCAAAGTCAATGTTTACTTTCTTCTCTTTGCCCTCCTCCGTCACTATGGTCCCACAGTACACCACCAGACCATTGGGAGGCACTGCAAATGAGCACCAGAAAACATGAGTAGGAAATAATACCTGGTATTATAAAGGATGTGTGGTTTTCGCATCTGAAACCTAAACAAACATCGAGCTGGACCTGCTTTCTGAGTCTGTGCGTGTGATGTCAATATATAAAGACGTGTGATGCCGTTTGAAAAACTCAACGTGACTTAAAAGATTGTTTCAGGCTTAATAGCCTGAAAACCACACATTTTAGCTTTTTTTCCTCCCAACAAAAAGAACAGAGACAAGCAAAAACATGGAAAGATGTCAAACAACGATCAATAAACCAAAACATAAGCGACAACCGTTTTTTTTTTGTTTTTTTTTTAAATAATATAAAATGCAATCATTACGGAAATCATTTTTACTGCTAGAGGTTTCAAGGAGAAAGGCCGAGTAAGATCACAGAACTGCTCTGGAAGCAGTAGCGAGTGGTCACTACTTCTGATCTAAAATCTGTTTGATTTATGCATTTTTATCCAGCGTCATCACAAGCCACCAGTTGGAAAACCACTTCTAAAATGGATAAACATGCACGAACACACACACACACACACACACACACACACACACACACACACACCCTTGTTGTAGAGCTTGAGTCTCTGCTGTACTGAGGTGATGGCGCCCAACACTGAGAGTCTGTTCACTCTGCTCTTGATATTAGAGGCTGTCCCGAATTCATCAGCCAGCATCTTAGCCACACGAGATATCTGGTCCTTAGGAGGGATGATGAGGGATATCATACTGGTGCCGTTCCTGCAAGCCACATAACAATAAAACACAAATTACTGAATCGCACAAACTGCACTTCTGACCTTCACAACATGAGGGCAGGTTGGCAATTATGTTTTTAGCTCAGAGAACCTGAGAGCAAGCAACCGAGCCTCGGAGCACCAAAACTCAATTCTCAATAATGCAACGTTTACACAACAGACAGGGCTCACTAATAATACAGGCACCAGGGGCCACGACAACAGGGCAGCCTCTCTCACTACACACTGAAAATACATTTTTGAGGACTTCATTCTGAGGTGACCTCTACGGGCTGCTTATACATCACTGAAGAAGGTTCAGGGCTGCATGCATTACTGCAGTTCTGTAAAAGCCAGAGATCCAAGTCACTGATTTTCACGAGATGTTTTGGAGGAGACAAGGAAGAAGTAAGTCAAAGGAAAAATAAGCTTTTAAAAAACCTCCAAAACTGGAGCTCAACAAATTATTAAAAGCTACAGAGCAAATGGGCCTCCTAACAGCCACCTGGAAGACTTTGTAGACCACCTCCCCTCTTCAGATAAACAGCACTGAAAGCTTTGATCTCTGAGAGGGAGGAGAAGATCAAGCTGCTTCAGATCTGAAAACATCCACAGGTGTTTCTGTCCATCCTTCCACTGTGAGAAGACCACTCAGCGCTGTGGGTCTGAAAGGACGTGTAGCTGATCAAGAAGAACCTCACTGAGAAAAGGAGACGGACACATCAAACAAAGAAGCTGGGCGATGGACTGGCCACCCCAGAGTCCAGACCTCAGCATTACTGAATGGGTTTGATTACTTCAGGAAATCATCAAGCAGCTCCTAAGATTGAACTTTGGAGGTGTGGAAAAATCCATCCATTTCCTAAGCCGCTTCTCCGTCAGGGTCGCGGGGGGTGCTGGAGCCCATCCCAGCAGTCATCGGGCGAAAGGCAGGATACACCCTGGACAGGTCGTGTGGAAAAATATTCCAGCATATTTATTTGGAAAACTGAAAGAGTCTCCTGTAAAGAGTAAAAGTCACTATAAAAGGGTGGACACACTAAATCCTGTACAAACCCTATCATATAAAGCTGCTAAGGCTCGAGTGTAATGACTTGAGATTAAATGTATGAAGGGTGGTCTCCGACTTTTGCACAGTGCTGTAAATCCATATCAGGCTACCAGCTGTACACCGAACAAATACACTGCTGGGCCAACTGTTATGTTCACATTCACACCAATAGCCAACCGACTGCTGGTCTTACTAAAGGCGTTCGTCCATCAGGAAGTACGATATGTTTACAAATCCATGACCGCACTTCTTCCACTGCCAAGCTGCACCGGACCGGAGCGCCTGTACTGAACGTGGTTACCCTCCTCGCCCGTTAAAGTTATTAATCCAACTCCATGACTATCCATACTTGTGTCCCTTTCCCAACAGATCCTTAAAAGTACGCTATTCCTAGCTTTGCCCATAAGAGGGGCAAACTGGCAAGGAGGGTAACCAAGTCCAGTACAGACACTCAGGTTCAGTGCAGCTCACCTGGCAGCGGGAAAAGTGCAGTCATGGGTTTGTAAACATATCGTACTGCCGCACACTTCCTGATGGACGAACGCCTTTAACTGAGCCAATTGGGGCAAAATCTGATGATTTTCTGACCACTAATCTGACGGTAACTCAAACTTTGACTTTTAAATGTGGGTGCAGGCCTGTTATTTTGGCCAAGAACACCAGAACAGCATTTTTTCCAGCTTACGCCTTGTACACGGCATTTACCACCAGTTAGCTGTGGTTGTGCCATCACATACACGGCGCGCGTGTTTAGCTGCTTTTGACTGGTCCAACTGTTCACAAGCCCCATGTTATTATGTTAAACTGCACCCCTTAAAACTTACGACAGCGCATTCTTTCAACCCGTCATTTCAACATATACACTACTAATCTTTCAGCTTTGGTCTTGAAGGGAGCACGGTTTCATACAGCTCTTCTAAATGTCTTGATTCGGCCCAGTTAAGAAGCTGGTCACACTGTTATGTGCATGTAAACCTAAAGTAGCTGTTACATCCACATGCAGGCTTCTAGCTCTGCCAGCAGACTATGCCACATGCCAGCTATATCTAACCAACAGCACTGAAAAAGCTGTAGTGATCAACGCTGACCCAGCCACGCTGTCAAACCTCTGTTACACAGGCACCTCGGAAACACTGAGCTGGACAGCAGCTGACCATCATATGTGGGTTAAGGGGCGGTCCATTACATTACCTATTATTTAACATACATACATTATGCAACACTAGTGAATACACACACGCCAGGGGGCAATGAGCACACTCGCCCGGAGCGGTGGGCAGCCCCATCCACGGCGCCCGGGGAGCAGTCGGGGGTTAGGTGTCTTGCTCAAGGACACCCCAGTCATGGACTGTCAGCATGGATGGAACCGGCAACCTTCCGGTCACAGGGCCAGATCCCTAACCTCCAGCCCACGACTGCCCCACCGTGGCACCGTGGCGTTTAAGCCGCTATTATTAATAATTAAGCGCTGTCAAATCTTGTCCGACTCCCGACAACCATACGGATAGTGTTTCACAGGAATATACTGTTTTATGTATGGTTTGTTGGTGATTGTATCCATCCATATGTTGCTGGTCATCCTTTTCCTGTCTTGCCTTCAGCTCTTCCAGGTATTTTCCAATAAGTCGGATCTTCTCAGAATATGTCCAAACTAAAAGCTTCAGTTTGGTCATCTGGGCTTCGAGTGACTTGGCTGAAGATCCGCTTAAGCCACTACTGAGAGAGAGAGTGATAAAAGCCCGGTCTGCTGCCGTTCAGCAGCGGGAACAGAGAACGGGGCCTTTGCCATGTTCCTCACACCACGTTCAACAGCTGTCAGCAAAGCTGGCTGTCAGCGTGTGGCTGGGTACACAGAGCAGACCCCCAGGACACATCGGGCAGAGTGTAGTCCACACCGAGAACCAGAGATCCCCCTAAAAAGGGTCATGCGAGATATCCAGCTGGTGCTCTTACCCCCTGGCTGCTTCAAGGCTTTTGATCAGCTTCTTGATCTTCCAGATTTCCACGTTCCTGTCCGCCGCGCTCGGGTCGTCCGCCATCTTTCAGCGTGTCGTTATGAGGGACCTGGTTGAGAGAGAGAGAGAGAGAGAGAGAGAGAGAGAGAGAGAGAGAGAGAGAGAGAGATATAGCATCGCACACTGACATGACACCACACCACGCGTAGCTAAACTAGGCTAAGCTAACCGCCTGAACCCGGAGAATGGCGAGGTCTGGACGCGGAACAGAGCCGTCTACGCCGCGGCTCTGGGACGGTTCAGACCGTGGCTGGTTTGTGGTCGACAGTACGCGAGAAAAGACGCAACCGCCGGTTCTCCAGCGTCCTCGGAGATAAAGTAGCGCTACATGCGCTAAGCTAAACTCTTAACTAGCTGGTTCGGGCGGCTTCTTATTCAAATTTCCCGTTCCACCTTAAATGCCGAAGACCTACGTTCTGCCGCGTCGGATGCTTCTCGCTAACTGCTGCCCGGCTTAAGGTGGAACGACAAGTCGCGTGACCACCATCGTCCGCTTCAAGAGAATAATTGGCGCTCAAATTTATGTAATTTTTTAGCTTATTTTAGGGCGAAGTAAACAAAAAACAGCCAGTTCTTTTCATTATTAGGACCTAAAATAACAACCGGTAACGTCAGTAGCTAAGCTAAGCTAAAGTTTCCTGAAGGGAGCCGTTACGGACTTTCTCCCAGTCTTCGGCTTTACTCTTTAGCTAGTGCGAATCCTCGTTTCTGTAAAACGGCTTTAAGGCAATGTTTTTAATAAAGCAGCAAAAAAATAAAACTCAATCTGGCTGAACTGAAAGTTTGTCAGACTCTGAACAGCTAACCAAGCTAAGCTAAGGCTAAAACTGAGCGTCACAAACTACGTTAAGCTAAGCAGCTGTTTCAGTGAAAGCCCGGAGGCGAGCACCGACCGGCTGGAATAATAATCTATTAATTTGGTAAAAACAACCAGAAAACACACTTAAAGAGAGTTGGGGGTCATTACAAAAAGCAACTTGACTCGTCTAAGTTCTTACGCAATAAGCTAAGCTAAACTAGGCGAAGCTAAAGTTTAACTTCCCCGTTCCACCTTAACTGGTGCAGCGGTTACATGTCGCCGATGCACCGTTTAAGGTGGGACGGGGAAAATGGAACAAGAAGCCGACTTCGAGGTTTCTCCAAACTAGCCAGCCGGTTTGAGAGAAAGATAAATGCTGACAGCGCCAACATTTATTTAATAAGTCGGTTTATTTGCGAATAATCTTCAGCTAAAGCGGTGGGAGGGTCCTCGCTGTGGTTCCGAGGGGCGACCCAGAGCCCAAAACCGCGACTCAAGTTTCCTCGGCATGGCTAATGTTGCTAAGCTAAGCTAGCCGGCGGGTCGCGCTGAGCTCCGCGGCCTCTCCTCCTCCTCTCCGGGCAGCGGTGCGTTTCGCGCGGTTGAGCCCTTTGCGCCGCCCGACTGGAGGAAGCCGAGGGGCCGCTGGTTAAGCTCTCTCCCTCCGTCCTGCGTGTTTTGTCAGTGTTTGAAAGGCGCTTACAGGCTGTTCGCTGCTGGCCGCTGGTTTTCCGGTTCGGAGCCGGTTCACTCTCGCTGTACGCGGCGTGGTCCGGCTTAGGGGCGGAGCTGAGGATTTTTTTCCTTTAATGTCACTTCCATGGAAACGGCACACATTCCCGCCTCGGATTGGTTAGTCGCTTTGTCAATCATCGTACGGTCGCCGACGCCCCGCCCTCTAGATGAGGGTCTTAGTGTTAAAGTTGACTTGTCGTTTTTTGCGCTGGTGTTGCGCAGATTGTTAAAAGGAGGGACTGATTTCTGCTTCGATTCGATATGAAGTGCCGATATCCCGATATCGATACTCTAAAAAGTCTTCGTTAAAAGGAGAATTAGAGCGTGTCTCACATGGCTGTTTATGTGTGTGTATATGAAAAGATCTTGGCTATTCACATGCTACAATTATTATTATTATTATTATTATTATTATTATTATTTGTGTATTTTTCCATTATGTTAAACTGAGCACATAAATAGCAATGGTGAAAAATGGCAAATTGAATAGTTTTCTCTGTGCAGGGTTTCTTAACTTTTAAACTTTCACTTAGAAAATCACCAAAAACACGTCATTCGGCCAGGAACATTCAAACGTTTGCATATGACTGTGAATCAGGCAGAGGTGGACGAAGTACACAAATCATGTACTTGAGTTAAAGTCGAGACCCCCAAGGTAAAATATTCCTCCAGTAAAAGTAGAAGTTCCTCCCTTTAGACCTCCACTTGAGTAAAAGTACTAAAGTATTTCCCTTCAAATGTACTTAAGTATAAAGTAAAAGTACTAAAAGAGTAATTCTGGCTCTGATCTGGTCCTGTTATCATTTTTATAACCAGACTGGCTTCATGAACTCATTTCAGGTGAAAGTCCTCCAGCGTCTCTCTTGGGAAACCAGTCTTTTAATAGAACGTCATTAATTAGTGACGCTGACGTCTATTAAAATGATCAGAAGCACAAAACACTGAAGGTAAACAGTTTCCATCAGGGAGAACCGAGTGGCTCTGAAATCACTTTTTACACACAAGCAAAGTTTCAGTTTCAGATTTATTTACAACTTAGTTCCAAGTTTAAGTTGAATAAAAACTGGCTTTAAACTCAGGATCACAGATGAGCTCCTTTACTATGTTGATCTGTAGGCGTCTGTTCATAAACATAAACCAGCCCAAACTCATTTACTATAAAATGAAATGGTGTTTGTAGAAATTCAGAAAAAAGCCGCGTCAGTCTCGACTGCATATGTGGACATATTTCTATATTGTGCTCTATTTACACAAAGTTAGGTTAGTTCATCATTTATGTTGAACAGACTCTCCCAAAGTTTTACGCTGCTGCGCTGACGTTGAACCGCGTGCTGCACTGGGTCGGTATGACCAACAGGTCAAAACCAGCTCTAAACAAAGTGACCGCTGGGCCCTGATTGGTGCTCTGGCTTTGCGCTTCTTTCGTTTTGACATGTTACGTTTTTATACACACAGAAACCAAAAGGAACGACAGATTTCTCAAAATGTAGGAGGAAAAAGTCGGATATTAGACTCTGAAATGTAGTGGAGTGAAAGGAAAAAGTCGCCCAGTAACGGAGAAACTTCAGTACAGATACACCAAAAATACTAAAGTACAGAAACTAATTACATTTACTTAGTTACTTAATTACTGTCCACAACTGGAATCAGGCTTGACAGCAGAGTAACAAATCCAGCCGGTGTAATTCTAAGGGATAAAGAGACGATAAAAATGGGTCAATAAGAAATAATTCGAATTGTTTTTGTTATATTAAAGCCACAGAAATGTCTGAAATGGACCTCAAGGGTTCTTTGAATCAGGAATCCTGATTCAGGAATCAGCGTTATGGTTCACTTTTGAGAGAAAGGCGGTGATGCCGATGAGAATCTCCCTGTGGTCACATTTAGTGGACTGATTTATGGTTATGGTCGTCTACATTCAGACACATACATCCCATAAACGAAGCGCCTCTGAGAGAGGAGGAGTGGTCCTCATGCCTTTGAGAGTAGCTCTGAGGAAAGAGTGGTGAGGCGTTACCGACTGACACACATTCTGGGAGAAATTCCTTGTAGCTTAAGAGGCTTTTTAAAAGATCATGATGCTGCGCACAAACACAGATTACACTGCTGATCATGTGGGCTTTGGCCTGTAAGAAGCTTATAGCTCGTATTAATGAGCCAGACAGAAAAAAGACCCTGTTTGTGAGACTGAGCTGCAGAGAATGCTTGACATAAATAGTTTAGATGGGGAATAAAACAAGTTTTGATGAAGATAAAGTTGAAATGTGCAGCATGTTTTAATGAACTGAGACTCGTAAAGCAGCCTAACATGGGAGAACAGCCTGTTTTAGGGCTTATAGCTACATTTTCCGGATTCAAAGTTGAGTTTTGATCGTATTAATCAGAGATTGCCTTGCATTACAGTGTATCACAGGGTTAATATGTAAGTCTATCACACAATTTCCATAAAAAAAACAGTTCAATTTATGTCCCTTTACCTAAAACCGTCAAAGTAACTGTTGTTTTTTTTTAATTTCTGTGAAATGTGTAGGGATCTGTACTTTAATTGAAAATAAAAGAATTAAAAGTAGCATTTTATTGATCACATTCATCACAGAAACACTTTAATATGGTGTTTTTGGGCCGTCCCACATCACAGATGCTTTTCTCTATGAAATATGTTCATCAAACTCTCCCAGCAACACCACCGTTTCAGAAGATTCAGCACTTTCTTGGGTTACTATTTCATCAAAAGTGTAAGAAAAAAGTCTTTTTCATGTGTAGTTAAACATCAAGGCAACAAACACACACACACACACAAACACACATCTTCTAAGCCGCTTCTCCTTCTGGATCGTAGGGGATGCTGGAGCCCATCCGAGCGGTCATCGGGCGGAAGACAGGATACACCCTGGACAGGTCGCCAGTCCATCACAGGGCAGGCAGACAGACACATTCACACCTGGGGCAATTTAGCATGTCCGATAGGCCTGACTTCATGCCTTTGGACTGTGGGAGGAAACCGGAGAACCCGGAGGAAACCCACGCAGACACGGGGAGAACCTGCAAACTCCACACAGAGAGGACCCTGGTCACCCAGCCGGGGACTAAATTAAACAGATTCACCATTTTTTTCTATTCATGTAGTTACATCACTGGGCCAGCAGATGGAGCCATAAGCACAGGAGAAGGCAAAGGGTTGGGAGTGTTGAATTAAAGGGGAATGCCACAGATTTTTCATCATTCCTGCACAATTTAGTCAATTAGACGTAAACAAACTCAGTCAGAGCGGTTTGTTGTATTGACTGTTTTCATGTTTCTAATGGATAAAACAGAAAAATCTGCCAAAAAACTATTTTCCCTCATAACACTCTACACGTATCCCTCCACCCTGAGTGTAGTTTAAATATACGATTATCTGTCTCAAAACTATCAAGCGCAATGCAAAGCGTGGAATGCAGTGGTGTAAAGCGCCACCACTGGACTCACAGCAGTGGAGACGTGTTCTCTGGAGTGACCAATCACGCTTCCCCGTCTGGGAATCCGATGGATGAGTCTGGGTCTGGCTGCCAGGAGACGGTACTTGTCTGACTGCATTGTGTCAAATGTAAAGTTTGGTGGAGGGGGCATCATGGTGTGGGGTTGTTTTTCAGGAGTTGGGCTCGGCCCCTTAGTTCCAGTGACAGGAGCTCTTAATGCTTCAGCACCAAGAGATTTTGGACAATTTCATGCTCCCAACTTTGTGGGAACAGTTTGGGGACGGCCCCTTCCTGCTCCAGCATGACTGCACACCAGTGCACAAAGCAGGTCCATAAAGACACGGATGAGCCAGTTTGGTGTGGAAGAACGTGACTGGCCTGCACAGAGTCCTGACCTCAACACCATAGAAACCCTTTGGGATGAATTAGAGCGGAGACTGTGAGCCAGGCCTTCTCGTCCAACATCAGTGTCTGACCTCACAAATGCGCTTCTGGAAGAACGGTCAAAAATTCCCATAAACACACTCCTAACCCTTGTGGAAAGCCTTCCCAGAAGAGTTGAAGCTGTTATAGCTGCAAAGGGTGGGCCGACATCATATTAAACCCTATGGATTAAGAATGGGATGTATATGTCAAGAAAAAAAGACTTCAGGAAATATTATCTGAGGAAGTGTCATATTCATTTATTTCTATGTTGAAAATACAGTATTGTACACTACTCATACAGGTATAATGATCCATTGATCTACATTGATCTCTACACTCTCCCTGCTGCATTAAGCACCCAAATTCAATATATCTATACCGTTTGAACAATCCTGGTGAAATTACACATTTTGTTGAACGCATCCTCTACAGAGAACACACTTGATGTGGCTTATTCTGAAATATATATATATATAAACATAAAACATCAAACATATGCTCTAACTTTTTTCCACAGGCCACATTTTCTACTTAGTTTTGTCCCCATTGTGTTAAATTCAGTAAATAAGCAGTGACCGTGTATTAAAAATTCCTCTGTGGAGGATGTGTTCCCTTACTTTCATGAGAAAATGTAATTCGGCCAGTGGTGCCCAAACCTTTGCATATGCCTGTGAAAAGACATCAGACAGTTTCTAAAGAAGGGCTGAACATTAAACGTGGAGGCCGCGGTGTTATTACTGTTCAAGTCAAAAAGCAGAGACAGGCATTTAGCCAGGCTGCTCTCAGACAGGCTGTGTGGCATAAGCAGAACCCGGCTGAACGTGTCAGGTGCGCTTTCGCTTGGTTTGTTGTAGGATTTCAGAGACGGTAGCTAGAACATAGCCTGCAGCGTTCAGGCCGGATGGTCGCTGTCAGCAATGCAGAGAACAGGAAGCTCTTCAGGGTTTCTTGGTAGATTTACTGAGCCTGTCACCCAGCTGCTGGATAAGGTCAGCCAGTTCCTCTGTGGCCTGAGATTTCTCCTCCAGGAGCTCGTAGCGGAGGCTGGAGATGTCCTGCTTTATCTCCTTCAGCTCACCTGAACGCACACACACACACACACACACACACACACACACCGACTTGACCTTCTGTATCTGTTTATATTAGGAACCAGTCATTATATCATTCTTGTTTTCCCATCATCTTTAACCCTTGGAACCCTAAAAGTTTGGGGATTTCTTTTGGTATTTTGGGTCGGTTACAATCGCAGTTATAAAGTATTTACATGTGGCCGCGACCCAATGCCATAAGTTCTTATGACTCTGTCCCATATGCCATGTGAATATGTAAATAGATACTTTTATACTTTTATACTGTATTTTATTCCTCTTGTACTTTGACGTCTGTCTACATCTATTTCTATTTTTCTGCATAGTTTATGTGTCTGGCTACTGAAACACTGCAAATTCCCTCCGGGATATCTCTCTCTCTCTCTCTCTTGTTCATTCGTTCTTTCTTTCTTTCTTTCTTTCTTTCTTTCTTTCTTTCTTTCTTTCTTTCTTTCTTTCTTTCTTTCTTTCTTTCTTTCTTTCTCTGTCTGTCTGTCTGTCTGTGTTCAACCATATTCTGTGTTTTTCCTGTACTTTTTTTTTTCCTCATGATCTTTATATGATTTTATGAACCAAAAACAGTCATAACCAATCAAGGGTTCAGCCTGCACTGCCAGCAGAGGGAGTCGGCAGCAAGGCGCCCAGCCTGCACCGCCTGCTGCCAGCAGAGGGCGACTAATCAGGCTAACCTGATACACCTGGGAGCTCCCCTATTTACGGTGGCAGCAAACGCCAATATTTGTCACACCTTTGTAGCGGGGTGACCGGTACAGTATTCAAAGAGGGAAACAGCCCCAAAACCTACTAAGAGCTCAAAAGAATTTGCCCAGCCCTGCTAAAGTGTTTGCTCCTTGAACAGCAAACCTGCAAAACCTAAGGCGGACCTACCTCACAGTCGCAGAGGAAGGGTCCTGCTTTCTGATAACTAAACCTTTGCTTGAGCACGCCGGTTGTGGCGCTTCCTTTGTTGTCCCCATATATCTCCTTACCCTTTTTGCTGGGTTTCAGTTCTGCACTTGGGTCCGCCTCCTGCCATCCCATAACAGTTTTCCAACCCCTCTTTATCCCTTACTGCTGTTGTTACTGTGATTTTAAGACCGATATATGGAAATGAGCTTGGCTCTGATTGGCTGTGCCTCATTCATAAGCTGTCTGGACTGAAACACTCCTTATAACTTCAGCATGAATGGGCGGAGCTAAACTGTTTTATAGACGAATATTGGTATATTAATAAAGTGAATTCAAAACTGCTTTTGCAGTTTAATGTCCAAATATTGACTGTATGGACTGGACTGGACAGCTAAAGGTCCTTTTTGGAGATTTAGCAGTGTTTACATGCTACACTAAGCTGTTCGAATAAAGATTTGAATGTTGTCAATGATTGTTGTTATTACATTGAACGGTACTGCAAGGAACAGTAATATACAGAGACCAGTAATGGTTTAAAGTGACGAGCCTCATAAGCTCGCAGCCCATGTGAATGCAGCTGAATGTGAATGTGGTTGAACAGTCTCATAGAGACTGCTATATCAGGTTTACCTTCATTGATCTCATCGTTCTCACTGTCAATCTGGGCCTTCAGGACGTATCGCTTGATGAGGCGCTTCATGAGCTTCTGCGTTTGAGCCGGCGGGTTAAAAACAAGAGCCGATTTTCAGTGTTTTCATGACCAGGAGTCGTGTCAGTACATATCAATACACATCAAATAATTCAGCAAAGTGTCTGGAATAGCAAACAAGAAAGAAGAAAGAAGAACCTGGTATCTGGTCGGGTGTTTGATGGTGTTTCTCACTGTGTATTCATCTTGGGCATGGAAAGAGCGGAACCTGTGAAGCTGACATGGATAATGAATAAACAGACAGACCATGTTAGTTCTTTTATTAAAGCAAAAGTGCAGCAACAAATATATATAAATACATACACATCACGTATATATATATATATATATATATATGTGTGTGTGTGTGTGTGTGTGTGTGTGTGTGTGTGTGTGTGTGTATCACTGGCAACACAAGTGAGTCCCCCTCACAGTGAACATGTGACCACCATTATTATCTAGTCCTGTCTTAACCCTCTTGTGCATGGAATTTGCTTGAGCTGCACAGGTGGATACAATTTTGTTATTTCAAGATCACAAGATAATTAACTCATTATCTCAAGCTGACAATCTACAAAAATATAACTACTTTTTTGCAAGTCCCAACCTTAGTCCGAGAACTGGGCACGTCCGTGTCTCTCTGGCTGCCATGACGACGGCCTCTGGCCTTGCACAGTCTGACGAGGCAGGCTCTGGTGCGCAAGGCCATGTAATAGAAGGACTTGGGGCTGGGCACCAGATTGAACGGGGGAGGGAGGGTCCTGCCCTCGTCGAAATAAGACAGCCACAGCTTGGCACGGGCAAACTTCCACTCAACATCAGCATCCTCCTGTTCATACCAACAACACGAGCCATCACAGCCATGGAGAAGGACAACACCACCCGCATCCCAAAGTACTACACACTGAAAAAACCGCTGCACTGAACTGATGATGAATAAAATCTATTACATCCACTACTTTGCCTTTCAGCTCTTTGTGTCTGGCAGGAATTGTATTGTAGTTTTTGTGTTTAACACATGTGGGAATTCTGTGCACCAGTGGCGAGGGCGGAGCCGAGCTGTTTCTTTGTGGGGGGCCCTTCTGGAAGAGTTTAGGAATTTTTCAGGATATGAAAATACCATTATAGAAAAGGTGATTGCAATATTGTGCAGGTCTGATTTCAATTACACAGATATAATGTCTAATCAAATCCTGCAAAAAACAATAAAAGACCTAATTCAATAAATGTCCTGTTAAGCCCTTAAAAAGCCATAGTCCCACCGAACGGCCCAAAGTGTTATTACACACTTCTATAACCTAAGAATAGCTCCACTACTTTGCACTGGAGTCCCTGTAGTTACTAAATAATAAGCTGTTTTATGAAGTAAACCTAGACTGTTTGGGGGTTGAATCATTTTAGTGATGATGTTATATTATTCAAACACTTTTTTCAACCAATGCTGCAGTTATATGCAAACGTTTCGGTATCTCACGGTCATATTATGTTGAAAAGTTAACACATGGCTGCACGTTTTACTGTCTATTTGCTGAATTCACTAAATTATCAGGGCAAAAATAAAACATAAAATGTGGTCTATGCAAAAGCTCTGGCACACTTTATGATTAATGTTTTATTTGTTTACCATATATAAAAACTGGCCAACAGAAAAAAGTGTAAGAAGATGTAAAAATGTAGGTTCCCTATAGAGCAGGGGTTGACAGGCGGCTCTTTTACTGTGCTGTTGCAGCTCCACAGCTGAATTAGATTAGTAATTAATAAAATAATCCTCCTCTACAGTAAAATAAAGCTCTGCTGATCCTTCAACTCAGTTTAACAGTAAATGGTCTTAAACGCTGGAGTTAATGTAGAACTGCTGATTCACCCTGAAGATCAGCGCAGACGGCTGGTCACCATAGCAACACAGACAATAGTCTCACCCAGCTAGTAGCTACGAAACGGCAAAGAGAGAGATTTAAGACGGACATCGATAATTTGGAGACGAAAGGACTTATTTGCGCTTATAGACACTCTAGCTGATACGTTTAATCTGCAATGAGAAACTGACAAACACAAAAGTCAGCTTCTCGTTTAAACTGTCCCATCCCACCTTAAATGGTGCAGCAGTTACATTCTGGCATCTTAGACACCCTTTAAGGTGAACCAGGAAAACTTGAATAAGAAGCTGGTGAATCAGAAGCGACTTCAGCCTCGCAAAAAACTGAGCATTGAGAAACATTTTACAAGAAACTGTTGCACTTTTGAGGAAAAGTTTCCTGCTGGAGATGCGAGAAAAGCGGCTGTAGCTGAGCCAAAGCTCAAAGCAGAGCAAAGTGAGTCTGCATCTTCATTTATATTTTCAATCTATACTAGCACATCAGCACACACTGAGATATGTTTACAGCCAAGACGGTAAAACAGACTTAAAATGTTGTTTTTGTTTGTTGTTAAAAGGACAAAATGTCTCATCTGAACATTTGGGTTTCCAACCTCTACATGTGTTAGTATCAATTACAAAATTAACAAAGCATGTAATCTGAGGGTCTTCAAAATCAAGCTCATCAGTTAAAGTATTCTAATTATAATTATATTATAATCATGATATTATAGTAAAGTGAGGTCATTTTTATTTTGGCTGTCCAGAATGAGGTGTTTTAGTGAAAATAATGTTTTTTTAATATAAACATAGGGCTTTTAATTTTGAGCAAAATGACATAGTCGTCCATGTTAAGGTAAAACATGTCAGCTTTTTGGATGATGATTGTGTATTATGATTATGATTACGTATAATGATAATTATTATTTATAAGAAACTCTACCTTCATATTTTCCATCTGCTTTCCTTGCAGCTTGTAAAAGGTGCTGACAACTCGACTGTAAATATCAGAATCTCCACAATCCTAAATATGTGTGATTTGGTGATTAAACAAAGTCAATTTTGAATAAATAAATAAATCCAGACGAGCTTAAAGCTGTAAATAATCGACTTCTCTGGTCAGAACTCTGAGCTTCTGGCCACTCGGTCACTGTAACCATGGCAACGTAAGCAGGCCCACAGTGGCAGGCTTTCATCTTTTTTTTTTTTTAGTTTGATTTTGTTTTAGATTTTTTGTTTTGGATTCAGTCAGCAGGTCTCACCTCGATCTCCTGGTAAGAGTGGTTTATCATAGCGATGAGCATGTTGAGCAGAACGATCACCATGGTGACGTTATAGACTCCATACAGAACGTAGCCGATGTTCTCGATGAACTTATGATCGTACTTCAGCACTACAGAGATCACCTCACTCAGACCAAAGATGGACCAGAACAGCGTCTTGAAGCTTTCTTCCACCCTGCGAATGCAACACAGATACATGCGGAACATGCACGGCACCTACATCGTCCATAGTGCCAGAACACGTCGGTCCACTGCGGAGGCTTTATCGCTAACATACATTCAATTAAATATTATTACAGGAATCGTTTTCGGGAAAAACACAGCTTTCGTCCCAAATGTAGTTGACCGGTCGAGACACGACTGGCGTCTGAACTTTCTTCTGCAGCTTTGTACTGGAGCTATGAGGCTAATGTAGCTGTACCACCCGATTAGCATCGTGCTACACAACATGTTCATAAGCACTGCATAACCAGTTCATGAATGCTTAAATCAACATTCTGAGATTTTCTTTAAATCTCAGTCATCTTTAATTCTGAGATTAGATCTGAGATTAGATTTTTTTTTCCAAATCGAATCCTCACATTTTGAAAAAACTGTATGATTTTCACTGAGCGTCCTCATTTCTGGGCAGCCAAAATAAAAGTGACTTTGCTTTACCGCTTTGGTCATTAAATGCTTTGACACTTTGAACCATCTTGCCTATATTTAAGCTTTTGTATTTCCCACTTTGTTATTCTTTCTACTTTTATTCTGTCTTCTTTAATATTTCCTGTGTCAAATGGTTCATTTAACAGTCTTTACGTTATTAAGAAAACTATTTATGAATAAGTTACTGTCCATATAGGAAAGTGACATGTGAAGCAACAAATACTTGAGAAAAAAATACATAATTAAAAAGAAGTTGGAAGTTTAGGAAAAACATGCCTGAGTGTTAAAGCACTTAATGACTAAATAGGAAAAGCAAGGTCATTTTTCTTTTGGCTGTCCAGAAATTAGTTGTTTTACTGAAAATAATATAAAAGAATAATAATTTTTTTTTTATTTAACAAAATAAAATAGCATGTTAAAATAAAAATGTAAATTTTTTTTTTAATTTTTATTTAACAAAATATATATGTATAAGGTATACATGTAATGTATATATATTATTAAAATATGGCTTTTATTTTGAAAAATATCTCTCAGCAAAATGACATAGTAGTCCACATTAATGTAAAACATGCCTGCTTTATGAATGTTGATTTAAACATTGATGAACATGTGATGTAGTGTTTATGTAGGATGTTGTGAATGGGTCATTACACAGTAAAGTGCTACCGACTTGCTTATGTGGCTTCTGACACTGCATGACATACTATCCATCGATATGGTCAACAGTATGGACAAAATTCACATTTCAAGGTGGCTGCCACTAAGATTTCTACCTATGCCATGATGGACTTCTGTTACTTGTACAGATTCCAATGTGTCTCAGTTTCAGAAACCACATAATCAAGTCTATTAGGGGTTCCACCCCGTTTTTAGCAAGTAGTTCAACTGGTATGGTCTTCTTTTACATGCTAGCCCCACAGCATCAGTGCAAAACTAAAGAAACTTCAGATATCAAACAAGTCTAGGACTACCAGCTACTTTTGGGGAAAGGAAACCACCTACATTAGATTTTTCGCCAAACTGCTCCAATCGTCTAATCGTTTTCGAGCGTCTGTAGATTATATGGGGATAGTTTTGAGTATAGTTTTGACCGTTCTCAACACGTACGTGGTAAAAGCCGGGTTATACTTGGCTCCGAGGTAGTAAGAGTACAGGTTGAACATGCCAATCATGAAGGCGAGGAAGACCATGATGAAGATGACCATGAACTTGAAGATGTCCTTCACGGTGCGGCCCAGGGAGATCTGTAAGGGTCCGAAGCTTTCGTTGGCCGGCAGGATGTAGGCAATGCGGGAGAAACTCAGGACCACAGCGATGGAATACAGACCCTCTGAGATGAGCTGGGGGTCAGAGGGAAGCCATCGGTTCCTCGCTGAGAAACACACATAAAGCCATTAGATCTCCATAGGTGCGCTTCTATAGCATGATCTTATGGCAGCACTGAAACATGTAAGGTCCAAAAAGCATTCTGGCATTTTTCTATCCTCATATCTCTAAAAGGATAACTTCACAGGGGGAGAATGTTGTTAAACAAGTAAACAAGTAAACAAATGACACTGGAGCCTATCCCTCATTGGGCAGAAGCCAGGAAACCCTGGACAGGTGCCAAGTCCGTCCCAGAGCAGATACTCAGACGTACACATTCACACCTGGGGCCAGTTTAGCATCTCCAAGTCACCTAACTGCATGTCACAGGGCAAACTCCACACAGAAGCTACGTTCACATTACAGGCCTCGCTGCTCTCTGACACGACGGTTCACACTCGTTTAGGTAAGAGACTCAAATCAGTCATTAATGTGATGAACCGGCCTGAAATGACACTCATGTGACTGAATCACTGCATCATCAGCACAAACTAACGAGCAGAACGAGCTTCGCTGAGAAGATCATTGACTCTGATCAGCTCTCAGCTTCATCATTAGAGCCAGACGAAGGAGAAAAAGGTGAGATGAGCTGCTTTTCCACCGTTTACAGGCTTTAATGTCTCTTCAGCGCAGTTGCTATGGTAACGCTGAATGATGGCACAGCACAGTGGATTAAAGCACATAAATTCAGATCTGAGCGTCACATTAAGGTCACACAGCCACGATTTGGATGTAGTTGTTGGGGGCAGTCGTGGGCTGCAGGTTAGGGAACTGGCCCTGTGACCGGAAGGTTGCTGGTTTGATCCCCAGCACTGACATTCCATGACAGAGGTGTCCTTGAGCAAGACTCCTAACCCCCAATTGCTCCCCGGGCACCGTGGATAGGACTGCCCACCGCTCTGGGCAAGTGTGCTCACTGCCCCCTAGTGTGTGTATATTGTATGTGGTGTTTCACTTCATGGATGGGTTAAATGCGGAGATGGAATTTCCCCGGTTGTGGGATTAAAAAAGTATCACTTAACATAACTTAGCTTAGGACCACAGATGAAAGTGGCTCAGATCGGATTTGAAAAGATCAGATTCGTGTCCACAGAGCCCTGAAAACACCAGATCTGAGTCCCATTAGACAAAAAAGCGGATTTGTGCCACTTCAACCTGGTAATGTGAACGTAGCCAGAGAGATCCCTGGTTTCCTGGTGAGGGAATCGAACCCAGGTCCTTCTGTAATACAGGTAAACGTAACGTGTGGACACACTAAATACTGAAACATATGATATTATATGACCACTTTGACTGGAATTTAAATAAATGACAGTCATAAATATATATATTATAATATATTATGTAATGACTGTCTGAACAGTGTTGCTAAACACCCCAGAGAACTGCTGCATTACTCTGAACTGCAGGTGATGAATGTCAGTAAATCTGCGCTGACCATAAGTGAAGTAGGCCACCTCCGCAGGCAGAGAGACGTTGCTCAGGTCAGCGCTCGTCACATACAGGTCCACGTACAGCTGTGCACGAGACGCTCGCAGAAAGGCCATGAGACGCGCCATGAACGATGCCACAAAGATGGACAGCATGCCGAAGTCCAGGATGTTCCACAGGTGCATGACATACTCGCGAGGGCCTTCCTCCCAGATCTCCTTGCACTCTGACCAGATCATTCCTGACCACAGGATTGGAACACCACCAGTCATGATCAGCTTCAATGATTCAAAATGTTACATAACCTTTTTATGTTACAGCACACACTACTGTAAATTGAATCATTTGTGTTCAATGCATAAATATACACAATTCAATTTTAAATGTTATAAATGAGATTAGATGTTTAAAAATGCATTTAATATTTTAAGTATTTTGGGAACAACAATCTGTTAATAAATAGCAAATAATATACTTACAAATTACATTTACAATCTTTTGTCAAGATTCTTCCCTTGGGATTTGATCCCCACTTATGACATATGAAGCTTTCTGGACGTTAATTTTATTGCTTACATTACACGGCCAAAAGTATGTGGACACTCCTAATTCAAAGGTTTAAGTGTTTTAGTCACACCTGTTGCTGGCAGGGCCATAATATCAAGCACGCAGTCATGCGATATCCAAAGACAAATATGCCACCTTTGCCACAAGCCAGTTCAGGAAATGTCTGTCCTGCTAGATCTGCCCCAGCCAACTGTAAGTGCTATTGTTGTGAAATGTGAGCATTTAGCAGCAGTGATTTGCATGGACAAGCAGCTGCACACAAGCCTAAGGAGAGGCATAAAGCATGTCGCTGCTGGACTGTGGAGCAGTGGAAACGTCTTCTGTGAAATAATGAACCATGCTTCACTATCTGGCAGTCTGATGCTGAAATGATGAAAAGTCTGGGTTTGGTAGACACCAGGACAACAGTAAACACCACAATCTGCAATGGCATCAGTAAAGTTTGGTGGAGGAGGGATGATGGGCTGGGGCTATTTTTCAGGGTATGGGCCTCTTAGTTCCAGTGAAGGATGAGGTCAATCCTATGGCACATAAAGACATGTTTCCTGTTCCAAGATAACTGTGCATAAAGCAAAGACTTGGTTTGATGAGTTTGGTGTGGAGGAGCTCCAGTGGCCTATACAGTGCCTTGACCTGAGCCCCACTGTACACCTTTGGGATGAACTGGAACGCTGACTGTGAGCCAGGCCTTCTTGTCCAACATCTTGTGGAAAGCCTTCCCAGATGAGTGGAGGCTGTTATGGCCACAATTGGATACCCAACAAGCCCATATTAGTGTGATGGTCAGTTGTCCACATGCTATTGGCCATTTAGTGTATATATTGATGTTATATATCTTACTCAACTACTTTAGAACTGTCAGAATTCCACAGCCATTGAAATGTAAAAGTGATTCTGAATGGTTTGATGTGAAACGGTCAATCAAAGAAACGTATTGACTCAGATTTCTTTACAATGATGGTGATAGGAACCAGGAGTCACCATGTCAATAATACAAATATAAGTATTTTATTTACTGCCCAAAAAATGGTACGTTTAAGCCAAAATTTAATGCCAAAGTTATTGTAAAACCCTTATTTTACTGTAAAACCTCTCAGGCATCTATGTGGTCATAACCCTGTTGTATGATAACATTCGGCATGTTAGCTTTTAGAGGCATTAAACACTTTTTTCTGGTTCCTATCACCACCACTGTGAACAATTTGGACCAGTACATTTTCTAGCCTGGACCATTTCATACGAAACCACTCTGAATGACTTGGTTTACATATTGACCACCTATTTATGCAAATATTTTAATTAGAATTCCTCTTGAAATGATACAAATGCCCTGACTGTGTCCTCATCCTCTTCACTTCAGTAATACTAACCAAGCACCCATTTCATAATTAGCATCTCCGTCCAGGAGAACTGAGTGGTCTTGACACGGAAGACCTGGCGCGGGTGGTCAGTGATCGTCTCGTTGGGCAGATTTTTGACTCCAGCAAAGCGGTCAGAGGCATTGAGCACCAGCAGGCCCAGGAAAGTGGTGAAGGAGACAGCATGGGCAACGAACTTCATGAACGGACTGCGGAGAACCTGACCCACCTTGGGAAAAGAAACAGAAGAGCACAAATTGACCTTCAAAACTCAGACACAGAAGCATAACGAGTGTCTAGACTAACTGCAGTTGATACAGAGTCTGCTCCTGTGCACTTCTGGACTTCTGAGGTATTGAAAAGTGGATATAAAGTGGGGGGGAGGGCTGGTGGTGCTCTGGACTGTACCTTGCTGTAGGGCATGATCCAGTATGCAATCGCCAGGAACGGTAGACCCACCATAATGCCCAGCACTGTTAAACATTTCACTCCAATAGGCTGTTGCCTCAAGCCAGACAAGTTCTCATACCACAGGGTTAGCAGCTGCTGCTGACAGTTCGGATGAGCCACAAACTGCACAGAGATGGTGGAGATGAATGCAGCGCTGAGGAAAAGTTACAGGCCAGCAAATAATAATAATAGTAATATAAAAGAAATAAAAATAACAATTGAAACGATTTATAAAGACCGAAGTTGTTATTCCCAGTCAAAACACTACAGAACATTAAACGAATAGAGAAGAATGCGTAACTTTTTTGAATAAAAGAAGTTTAATTAACTGTATTTAAGGAAGTCACTATTGTTAATATAGCTAACAGTAAATAAAACAGAATATTAAACAGAATATTAAAAGTGACATCATGTTTATTGCCCTTACAAAAACAAAGTGCAGTAACAAAATAACAAGCTTAAAGAATTCTGTATATGGAGCACCCCATCCAATTAGTCCCACAGTAAAAAAAAAAACAACTGTTTATTACGCTATAATCTACTTAAACCACCAGTTAGGATAGAAATAATAAGCTAAATATATACAAAATAATCATTGATGGAGTTATTTCTTGTGAAATACTTGTGAAAATTATATATTTTTTGCATTTTTTTACTTAAATTGAAGTAAAGTTGACAGATTTTGAATTATTGTTAAAAAAAAAAACATTTAAAAAAGCCACATTTTCATGTCACTACTGAAATACAAAGAGTTTTTGTAAGTGGGCGTGGCCTGGTTTTAGCCACACCCCTGCATTTTAGAGCTGGAAGTGAGGCTGCATCCTTTTCCCTCAGGTCCACATGGTGAGCAGTTACAAAAAAAGCTAGATTTTGAAGCAAGTGCGTGGGCAGTTGTTCAAAGCTGTGTTTGCTGGTCATGTACTGGCTAGTGTTTTTTGAGTTCTCCTCAAAATAGGACAAAACCGAGATGGTCAGTACTGAAATATCTGGTACAGTTTGAGTTACGATTGCTTTGTCAGTGTCTGAATGTTCCGTCACGTGTTTAATGAAATAAACATAATTCAAACAGAAAAGATTTCAATGTAAAGTCTGATGTAAATGGGTTAAAATCCCCAAATGTGTTTTAAAGTCTTAGAACCAGTTCAGGACGATCATCCATATAAACTAACCAGGCATAATCATTTAATACCGCTACATCATTTCCTTGTAGAGCTGTCTTACTGGACTTGAATAGTGCTGGAGTACGTTATAGGAATCTTTAGTAATCTAAACAATAGCTTTTAGACATTTTGAGACTATTAGTGAAAATACTTTTCACATTCTAATGTAGTTTAATACAGTTCTCATTACAAATTTACATTTACGGCATTTGGCTGACGCTCTTGTCCAGAGCAACTTACAATTTGATCATTTTACACAGGTAGGCCAAGGTGGTGTTAGGAGTCTTGCCCAAGGACCCTTATTAGTATAGTGTAGGGTGCCCTGGTTGGGGATTGAACCCCAGTCTACAGCGTAGAAAGCAAAGGTGTTAACCACTACACTAACCAACCACCACAAATGATTCATCCAGCCGAACAGTTTCAGTGAGAAGGAGAGTATGTTGAGTTTAAAGATGAAATTTGAGTTGTTTTAGTATTTGATATGCCCTCATTTGGATTTACTTATCAAATATAATGGTCAGCATCCACAGACTTCCCAAGAGTTATCTGAACACGAGCCTCAATATAAGGCACAAAACGTCATATAAAGGGCCCAACATGCCATGAATTAGCGTACACTTGGAGAGTGACCTAAGAATAGCACCAAATCTTGAAGACTTCTTCCAAAAAAAGGAAAGAAGTAAGAAATTCGAACAAAATGTTTTGGTCCCCCTTTCTATTAAGTGTCTCTAATAACTGAGTAGTTACATGTGAACAACATTTGCAGCAACCATGTAACTACTAATGCATTAGTCACTGTTACAGATGAATTACAGAAGTAGCCCTTATGTAATTACACACGTGTATTTTAATAGATGAACCTATTCTATCTTGGGCTGGAGGTTAGGGAACCAGCCTCGTGACCGGAAGGTCGCCAGTTCGATCCTCAAAGCCGACAGCACATGACTGAGGTGTCCTTGAGCAAGACACCTAACCCCCAACTGCTCCCCGGGCGCTGCGGATTGGGCTGCCCACCGCTCCGGGCAAGTGTGCTCACTGCCCCCTAGTGTGTGTGTGCTCACTAGTGTGTATGTGGTGTTTCACTTCATGGATGGGTTAAATGCGGAGGTGAAATTTCCCCGTTGTGGGTTCTCTTAATCTTAATAACACATGTAATTACATTTGTAATCAGGCTAGAACAGCAGTTTTAAAAGTTGTAATAACTTACATTAAGGCATTACTTACACTGTATCTGCCTGTACACTGTATCTGACACTGTAACCAGTTTCAGCTTTAAACCAGTCTGTATGTACATGTGACAGTCCAGCAGATGACCCCTCATCTTATAATGTAATGTTTATGACATTAATTAAATATGTTGTATTTCCCCAAAAAAACATTCATATTACCACTGCTTTATTACACAGTACCTACATACCAACTACACAGGAACTGCCCACTAAGTGTAACTAACACTACACTGCAGGAGACTTCCGGTGCAGAAGACACACTTGTGTAATTACATAGGCTGCACTTCTGAAATCCATCTGTAACACTAACTAAGTCATCAGTAGTTACCATGTTATACATATGTTATTCACGTGTAACTACGCAGTTATTAGAGACATTTAATCTAAAGTGGGACCAATGTTTTCAGTATGCTAATGATAGTATTATGTAAACAAAAACTGTTGGTAGCAGTGAGAAAAAGAGTGAATGAAATAAAAATGACAACAGCAGAACCTTCACTTCTTCACGTGCCATGTCAATGCGTATTCCACATATATTCTGAATACCTTACTGTGGCATGTGCCCGCCCCCCAGGCCCCGACGACAACGGCCACGAGAGCCAGCAGGAAGGCAGGGGCCAAACAGACAGCAGTGACAAACCTCGGCGAGGACGCCGGGGACAGAGGCGTGAGTGTGGAGGGGGCGGAGCGCAAAGCCCGAGCTCCATGGATGGATGCGAGTAATGGCGGGAGGAGGAGGGCGAAGATGCTGGTGTCGACCACGAGAGGCACCAGAGCATGGAGCGAGTCCCGAGCTCCGCCGACCAGGGCCCGCCCCTGGTTACGTAGCGAGACCGCCTCACTGCCTCACCTTCGACCCAGGCGGTCGAGCTGCCAGCTGGGGGTGGTGATGAGGAGGCAGAGCGGCAAGCTCTCGTTCCCTCTCGGCTCCGGTGCTCACACTGCGTGTTCGGGCCCTGCCTTTCTGCCGGCTCTCATGGCCATCATTGTCGGGGCCCGGGGGGCGGGAGGAAGCCACACTTACATGTGATCTATTGTTAAAGAATAAGTTACTGAATACTCATTGAGTACAGTGTAATAAGTATTGAACCATCACTACTTTTTGAAAGCATTCTTCCCACCTCTGGCAGCCTTGTTCACCTTAATAATGTATTGATTACCCGATCAGGTGTGAATGGTGACGGCCAAGCCAATAACAAGTGCTGCCCAGACAAATAGCTTTAAAGTATTATTACATTTTACAGTAGATACAAGCTGTAATACACAAAGATGTGTCCAGCATCGAGGGCTCTGGATGACTCTACCTTTTTGACCTCGTATTTGATGGCCAGTTTGATGCGGCTAAGGCAGGGCCTGTTGTGGTCACTGGGCAGATTGTGGTCCACATCACCGTTCAGAATGGCCTCCACCTCTTCTGTGTTCCGGCACAGGTCCAGCACGCCAACCACAAAGTCCTTACACTGCATAGACAACTTTCTGTAGTCATTCTGCAGGAAAACAGAAGCAATATGTTAATTAAGCATCTTATTAAACACAACTGAAAAGAAGTGATGTTTTGAATTTGCTTGATTTAAATCAGTACATAATTTCCATATGAACTACGTTACCCTGCAGTAGTATATTAGTAGTATAAGAGTATATTGCTATTATATTACAATTATTTATTTATTTTACACTATACTGTCACAAACAAGAGACAGAATGTATGTGCTATTTCATAACACACAGCACAAAATATAGAAATATGTAAACATGTACAGTAAAATATAAAAATAAGTATGGCTCTTCCATGGGTAGGTGTCCAAACTTTTGACTGGTACTGTGTGAACTCTGGGTCAATTGAATTGGCTTTAGAATCAATGCGTCCATTAGAATCAATAAATCTTTACAACCCTAAGCCTTTTTATCTGATTTCTGCAGCTTGTCAGATGGAAAAACTAAGCTTTGATGCACAAAAACAGCCTCAAAATAGATAAAAAAATCAATTCTGTCTCATATTTATGATCCTGCCTCCTATAGTTGAAATACAAAACTCTATTCACGTCCTGAAAAAACGGACAAGCAAGCAAAAATCCTGTCATTGCATCGGATTAAGTTGAGAAATGCAAAGCAATACCAGGTTATTGATTGACGTTGCTGACCACTCGGGGAGCTCACGGTGGAGAACAGTGATTAGGGAATAATGATGAAGTGATTACACGGCACCTTCAATAGAGCCTCTTCAATTAACGGCTCACTAAATCAATGAGAGGAGCTGGCAAACTGGCCGCGAGAATCGGCGATTAGACAAGATCCCCTGAGTGGCTCTCAGAAAAGACAGCCTCCACCCTCTGCTCGAGCTCCTTCAGCCATCAAACAGCATGCGAGAGCGCTTCTCACGAAGAGAAACACTCCACGCTCTGTGTTTTCTGTGTACCAGCAATTACAGCTTCACTCACTCTTCAACTACGATGAACTGCAGTCGAGGCTTCATCTTAATCTGTGCAAAATCTTGATCCTAATTTGCGCAAAAGACTGAATGCGGAGCCGGAGGCAAGAGGACAAACTCGGCGAGCTCCTGGCTGAACCCTTCCCAAATTAGTCCTAAAGATGTTTGTGTGTGTGTGTGTGTGTGTGTGTGTGTGTGTGTGTGTGTGGAAGCAGATTAAAAATGCAGGCGTGCTCTTTGAAACACCATTAGCGCTCCTCGGGAGGCCGGCATTAATCCCTGAATTATTGAATAAAGTGATTAAAAAGGGCCAGAAAAAGGCAGTTTAGCATATCAGACCGCATTTTGCGCTGTAAGCGGAACATGTCTGGATCCGAGTCGACGTTTGACCTCTTCATCTGCTCTGCCGTAGAGCGACAAATCAAATCTGAACGATCGTCACCTCACCTTAAATGTCAATGATCAGCCAAGCCATTTCTTTCCTTGTCCACGTCTGTAGATAACAGTGCCTTAAAGTCTGAACAGCTTAAGATGGTTTGAGGTATGTGTGACGTGTTATATCAATATATCACCTTTCCAAACCTAAAGCTGGCTAATTTAGCCATGCAGTTTGCATGGCGCTAACAGGTAGCACATAAGCTTCCATTGTTTGTTAGCAGTGGCGAGCTGTAATGAGGTAGAGGTAGTATTTGGGGCAGTCGTGGGCTGGAGGTTAGGGATCCAGCCTCATGACAGGAAGGTCGCCGGTTTGATCCCCAGAGCCGACAGCACATGACTGAGGTGTCCTTGAGCAAGACACCTAACCTCCAACTGCTCCCCGGGCGCTGCGGATTGGGCTGCCCACCACTCCGGGCAAGTGTGCTCACTGCCCCCTAGTGTGTGTGTGCTCACTAGTGTGTATGTGGTGTTTCCCCGTTGTGGGACTAATAAGGGTCTCTTAATCTATTTTTTTAAGTATCTGTGAAGTAAAGACCAGCAGGAGGCTGGTTGATGCTGGATTATACTGGTGCGAGTTTAGCTAGTCACCCAGCATGGTCATTCTGGTTGACCAGCGCACCAACATCTCCAAATATAACATGCTACTTTTGGTGATGAATAGTATTAGGTTTCCACTGACCAGCATACAGGCCTTCCAAAACATAAGAACATAACATATCGTCACTGCCCTCAACACCACCCCCCAAAAAACAAGCCATAGAAACAGTATCTCTCCATTTTTTATTTAATTTTGTAAAAGTTTCCTGGTGAATGGATGGAAATAAATGCTCCAAAATGTGTTTATAGCATATACTTTAAAAGTTAAATGTTAAGACATTTTTTGTTTGTTTGTTATTACTCTTATTTATTTTTGGACAGTGATGATATGCTGGTTTTCTGACCACCAGCGATGCTGGTCTATTTTGTCTCTACTACATTTCACAATAAAACATTTGACTTTTTACAGCTCTACTCTCTGTGAAGTAAAACTACACTGTCCAAACCTGGCTTGACTGCTTCACTGCCTTTGAGGGACGAGATGAAAATAAGGGGGTCATTTTTATTTTTCAAACTTTAAACCCACCTTGAACTCAGTTTCGATGTTGGCCAGTTGGGACAGCTCGTTGCTGAGCTCCAAGGCTGTGAGCACCGGGTCTTCGCTGGACAGTGACAGGTAGGCGGCGCTGGCCAGGCCTTTGTAGGCGTTCATCCTGGAGCGGGAGTGGCTGAAGGAGTCCTGCTTCTGCTTCTCCATGCACTCACTACACTTGCAGAAGTGATCGTGTGGCTTCTCGATGCGAGCGCCCTTCAGCAGAAGTATGTGCACGATCTCGTACTCCTGCAGATGTTCAAAAGCAAGGCAAGTTAATTTATATAGCAATAGATTTTAAAAGTCATTCAATTGCTGTTACAGAGGAGAAGAGCTAGAAAAGCTAACAGCGTTTTAAACTGAGCTGAAAGCTGCTCAAATAGGAATGTTTTCAGGCTGGTTGGACTATCTGATTAGCTCCTAATGGTCTAAGAGTTCTACTTTGTTCATATTGCTGCAGCAGATCAGATAAATATGCTGGTCCTGCACCATTACGTGATTATAAATTAAATAAGAATGACCCAAGAATTGAACCCTGTGGGACACCACAGGTCACTGCGACTCTCTCTGGAGCTTTATTTTCTATTTCCACAAAGTAGCTCCTTCCTTCCAGGTATGAATTGAACCATTTTAGGACAGCACATGAGAGAACAACCCAGTTCTCACATTTATCTGTGAGAACTTTATGGTCAGTGATATCAACAGCAGCGTTGAGACTGAGCAGTAGTAGAAGGGATATTTTTCCATACTCTGTATTTAAACGAATGCCATTAATGACCTTAATTAGAGCTGCTCTAGCACTATGAAAGGCCAAACACCTGGCTGAAAGTTGTCTAGATAGCTATTTAAGTATAGAAAGCCTGCAAGTTGCTTGAAGACAATTTTCTCAATAATTTTTCCAATGAACAGCAGATTTGAAATCGGTCCATAATTAATTAATTAGAGTTGCTTTTAGATTTTTCTTCTTTAAGAAAGACATCACAACTGCAGTTTAATTTCCTGACATGAGTGAGGTGTTTAATGTCTGAAGACTCTGGTCTGAGACTAACGCAGTTTCAGTTCACTGTATGTCCTGTGCATATTGTAGTATGGACAATAAAGCTGACTTGACTTGACTTATTGAGGAAAACACATTCTTTAAAAAAAGTTGGTAGGTAACATGTGAAGACTACAAGTGAAGGATTTGAGATGACTCACTTTACTCACTTCTGTTGATAATATTCTTGTTGATAATGCTGGAGGAAAAGGATTGTGTAGCTTTGCACATTATAATATACAGTGTTGTAATCACACGGAATATCTTTGAAGATTTGTTTGTAGAGCTGAAACTTTTGATATGTTTGATAAGTTATTTATAATCAATATAGTCATCCCAACAGAACTGTATGAGAAGAATAGACATATTATTGTATATGGGAACAGAATCTTTGATGCTTATATTATATCTAAAAGGCTTTATTTACACATTATTTACACATTTTCTTACTAGTTTTCTTATTAAATATTTAGGGTGATGTGAAAAAGTAGATATAATTGCTGAAGGAATCTTTGCTTACTCCGCTGGCAGATGTTTTGCTTAATCTGTGGTCATTCAATATATTTCACTGTGAGCTTTTTCAGAATATTTTTCCAGTTTCTGTACATTTTTGCAGTGAACATCCAATTAAAAAGATTCATTATGGCCTCTTGGACTTGTGGTATCACCAGGATTTAAACTTGCTATCTTATGCCAAGGCCTTAAAATCGCTTCTAAATCTTTTCTAAATCACTTTTTAATGAAACAGACAGTGAATGCGCAGACCCAGAACATCCCCCAGTGCATCTCACTGACTCCACTGGCTTGTCTTCATCCCACCATCATACCCAGTCATCAGTATAAAGGGAAGCAAGAATCTTTGGACCAGGCAACCTTCTTCTATCACTCCAAGGTCCAGTTCTGACACTTGCATGACCATTGTAGGTTGCTGTTGGCGCACCAATGACCACCTGCTGTTGGTGCACCAAAGCAGCTCCAACCATGTCATGGCATCGACTCTACACAACCTCTGAAGGTGTCATGCGGTAGCTAGCACCAAGATATTAGCATCCGATCCTTTAAGTCCAATGAATTGAGACATGGAACCGTAGTGGATTGGATTTGAAGGCCGTCATGTTCCACCAAGGCATTTCTGAACAATGTGTGCAGTGTGGCAGGTCATTATCCTGCTGAAAGAGACCACTGCCATTGGGTAATTGTGGAATACCATCACCGTGAAGGGGCACACCTGGTTTGCAATGTTGCCTAGGTAAGTAGCAAGTGCCAAACATACATCCACATGAGCATCTCACTCCACTGGCTTGTCTTCATCCCATCTGGCATCATACCAATCGTCCATGTAAAGGGAAGTAAGACTCATTCTTTTATCACTTCAAAGTCCAGTTCTGATGCTCGCATGTCCATTGTAGTCCAGTTCCAATGGCCTCATGTCCATCTTTTTTGACGGTGGACAGATGTCAGCATGGTCACCAGTTTGTGGCTGCACAGCTCCATATTCAGCAGAGTGGGATGCACTGTCCATTGTCACACATTGCCCCCATAATCATTATTAACAATATCTCATGCCACAGTAGCCTTTCTGGCCAGAAGAACCAGCCAGGATAGCCTTCGGCAGTCTTGTCAAAGTTGCTAAGATCTTCACCCCTTGCCCATTTCTCCCTCATCCAACATGCTGACTACAATAACTAACTATCCACCGCAGCAGCTGATTACTGCCTGATATATCCCAGACCTTGACATGTGCACATAGAATACAAATTCCATTGGGAATATTAGGAGAGAACAAATGATCAACTTCCCAAATAACGTAGATTATCCAAGACCCTACCTGGCAATGTGCAGCCAGTATAACTGGCGTAATGTCCTGCGAGAAGCGCGTGCCGTCCTCGTCATATGCATAGAAGTCATCGTCCCTCGGCTCCTGCTCCAGAGGACTGTGGGCGAAGCGGAGACCGCCTTCAAACTCTGGGTGCGCCAGGATGGCCTCCACGATGCGCACATAACCCTTACTGATGGCCAGCAGCAGGGCGTCGCCCACCCGTGCCAGCCCTTCCTTCTTCAGCAGCAGCTCCGTCACCTCCAGGTGCTCGTTGCCCACGGCGAGCTGCAAGGCGTTCTGGCCCATGTAGTCCATACAGTTGACATTGAGCGTCTTGGACTCTTCCAGCATCTTGCGCACCACCGGAATGTTGCCATATTCCGCAGCATCCAGGAAGCGTTCCTCCTCTGCAGTGAGGCTGGTGCCCCTCTCACTGAACATGTAGGCCGGACCCCTGCGGCCCTTCTCTCTCAGGGTGGTGTGCCTCCGCTGCATGGCTTCAAACCTGCAGAGAGAGAGTGAAGAGGCGATTCTGCAAGGTATCATCTCAGTGTGAGCCTGGAAATAGAAAGCAACACTTTGGCCAAAACATATAAGCCTGTTCAGTTATGCACTGGAGCTAAGATGCTAATGCAAACATTAAACGACCCTTATTAATTCCACAACGGGGAAATTTCACATCCGTGAAGAGAAACACCACATACACACACTAGGGGGCAGTGGGCACACTTGCCTGGAGCGGTGGGCAGCCCTATCGCAGCACCTGGGGACCAGTTGGGGGTTAGGTGTCTTACTCAAGGACACCTCAGTCACAGACTGTCGGCTCTGGGGATCAAACCGGCAACCTCCCGGTCACAGGGTCGGTTCCCTAACTTCCAGCCCACGACTGCCCCTTATCTGTACTTTTATAGATTACATTCATAGGTAACAGTATGTTATAGTGATAGAAATCACATAATATAGTTCCATTGTCCATGAATCGAGTTCATTTTATGTCTTGAACCTTCAGAAAATGTCAATTTTCCACCTCAGGCTGTCAAATCAGACGCTATATGGGCTGTTATCTCCATAAATGACTGAATATAGGGGTTAAAGGGAGTAACAGGGTTGAACACAGAGATCATATTGCTCATTTACTTGATGTTAATGGAACAAGACGCAAGTATACAACAAAGAGCAGAAGGGACAGTGGGAAATTGTTTCAATCAAAATGCTTACATTAAAATATTTGTATCAAGCAATTTTCATTTTATTTTCATTTAAAATAATCAAAGATTTAAAAAATGGGTAACAATGCTGTGAAGTTTGGCTAAATTAAGTGGTCAGCATGACATGGTGCACATGTTTAATGCTAATTACTGTATAGTTTACAAAAACATCAAAAACCTCAGAATATATATGGCTATATTTTCTGTTTTTTAACTATAATTTTGGTCATAATAATTTTCAAGCTTTATCCAGGCGGTCAAATCAGTGTTTTGTGTGTAGAGTAAGAAAACTGAATGAGTCTACTGACCTGTCTGATGGACATTATGCAGAAAATGACCAGATGAATCAGATTCCTGTAAATATCATAATAAATGGAATGTTCCATTTTTTACAGGGGGGGGGTTATGAGTAACGGTTCTGCCCATAAAATGTGAAAATGTGAGATTAAAATGTTTTTAATTAAATAAATCGATTGCTAAAATTTTTCTTTTAACATTAAATTGTTTGGAACTTAATCAAATTGCATTGTAATTGTGGCGTTACTGGGAAATTTCAATGAACATATTTCATTAAAATGTTTCTGTGATCAATTAAACGCAAATTTGAATCATTTTAATTTAAGTTAAAGTACCGGTCTCTTGACTTTTCACAGAAATAAATGAAAAAGACAACAACGGCTACTTTATTGCTTTTAAAAAGTTAGTGGGACTCAGTTCTATTCACGGAAAGCGCCAGGTCTGTTTGAGATTACCTAAAGAGGAATTGCACCAATTATTCCCCAATTTCTGCAGAATTAAACGATTTGGATGTGGCAAAGTCAGCCAGAGTGGTTTGTTATGACATGTTTCACTCTGAAAAACTTTCCATGTCTGAATTGTTCACAGTGGTAGTGAATGGAACCAGACGTCTGAAGAGCTTAGTGCTTGCAAAAGCTGCTCAACAGAACAATTTTAGCAAACGTTTAGTCTAAATAAGTGTTTTGAGTTTTTAAGTGATTAAATAATCAAGAGGAACTGAAGGGTTTCATTCCAAAATGCGTTAAATGCCACATTAATTTGACTTTTTTCATTAGAAATGTGTCTTTGAAAGTTGGATTTTCACATACAAGAAGTATCAGTATCAGATTATTAGTCTTTTTAAAACTCTTCACACATTTAGCACGACAGCACTCTGTCCGGGCCGAACCATCGACCCGTTTTTCCATGCTTGAATACAGAATGAATTGACTGGTCGCAGTTTCTAAAGAAATCTTTAGTCCTCTTTTCAGCTTTTAGCAAAATGGAGTATTACAGTAGCTCAAACGACGATTCTCATAGAAACATTTGCACAGATGAACTCCAAACCTCCTGAACTGCATATCAATTTGCTAACACAACAAATATGATCTCAGACAAAAATACAAAGCCCAAATAATTATAATATTGGGAGTGATAATCCACTGATTGAACGTATTTAAATAGGCTAGAAACCTGTCTGAGCTGAAGTCCCACCCAGGCACTGACCAACCCTTGGGACCACCGGTGGGTCCAAAACGCACTTCATCATGTTCTTCATAACGTTCATATTCCATAAGCTCCATTCAGAAGCTGGGCGTCGTGTGAGGCTGTAGCTCTTCTCTCCAGTCTAATAGACGGTGACGTCATTTTAAACCCTTATAATAAAAGAAGCTGAACTTTGTTTTTCTACTGAAAGTCGACCCGTTTTTCCCCAAATCTGGGCTCTAAACTATAAACAGACGGCGTCTCTTCAGTGATCTGCTCTGGAAACATCACTTTTAGAGAACAACACAAAGAGCGTCGGAGATTTTTGGCCTTCAGCAGTAAATTGTGAGCGTATAGTGACGTGTGGAGATCATTAATCACACGTTCTGTTGATTTAGGTGGAGCTTTTACAAACAAGTAAATAAATAAAATAAAATTATTACAGATTCTTCATGCAGTTAGTGAATTATTTGCCTTACGACTTGGTCACGGAAATTCAGACGGACAAACCAAATAAACCCTGGTCAATAGGAGGTTAAGAAGGGGGGTCATCCTGAACCGCGGACATTAAGGGTGATGTGGACGAGAGCAAGTGGCCAGATTTATCTAACATTCATCTAATTCAATATAGATTGACTGTATGTTTGAAATCTTTGTGGGAAATATTTTTGTTTTATTTTCTTTGCTAAGTTATGTAAAGTATATTTTTCCCCATCACTTCATTTATTGATTTCTTACTTTTCTACACTAAATACTAAATGTTTTTCTGTTTTACTGGGTTTCTGAAAAAGTACAATATGAAACAAAACTACAGATCATGCATTAATTATTAATACAACTGGTGGTACTATAAAAAACAAAAAAACGTCTCTTTAAGGGTTCTTTGACAAAGAAACCCGTTCTATACAGAACCATGACCACTCAAAGAACCCTTTGCATGATTAAAGGGTTCCTTGCATGATGAAAGGGCTCTTCAGACGGATGGAGAATGTGATGTAGATGGTTTGTAACAATATGAGAACCCTTTGGGGTGCTGTATAGAACCCTTTTCAAAAAGGTTCTGTATAGAACCATCTATAGCATGTTCATACTATATTGCATCAATCTGAAGAACTCTTTCCTGACGCATAGAACCCTTTAATCATGAAAAAGTGTTTATTTGAGTGTTCTTGGTTCTATATAAAACCGTTTCTTTACTAAAGAACCCATGAAGAACCGTCTTTTTAAAGAGTGTACCTTAACACCAACAGCTGGTGACTGGGCTGTGATTGGCGGACTGTTCCTGCTGTAAGAACACTATTGTTGATGTTTTGATGGTGTTTATTCTATTTATATGGGACGTTTTTTTGCTTTTGTAGCTGTTTGTAAAATGAACTGTTGTGCCAAACAGCAGTGCTGCTGTGTCCACTCACTGTCCACTCTATTAGACACACCTACCTTTTCAGTCCACCTGATAGAGGTAAATCAGAGACGACAGCTCATCTGCTGCTGCACAGTTTGTGTTGGTCGTCCTCTAGTCCTTCATCAGTGGTCGCTGGATATTTTTGGTTGGTGGACTATTGTCAGTCCAGCAGTGACACTGAGGCGTTGGTGTTGGAGCAAAACCTTGTATGTCCATTTTGGTCGTTTTTCAGTTTTTGACATAATTTGTAAATACCTGCTGCCCTTTATATTGAGTCAAAATGTTATGAATGGACCAAAAGAAATGGCCAAAATGGCTTGAAAGACGTCTGGTTCCATTGACTTCCATTAAAAGTAAAGTAGGCTTTTTCCTTCTCCTGTAAAGTTCCCATTTTAGAGAGACAAAGTTTTGTACGGACAGCAGTGATATGGTTCTATATAGCCCCAAAAAGGCTTCTGCTTTTATGATGATGTCAACAAGTAACAAAGGAAGCAACCTTTTTGGTGCTATATAGAACATTTTGATGATGAAAAAGTTCTAAATAGAACTATTAGCTCTACTAATAAACTAATGAAAGTACTAGTGCACTTTTTGCCCAGTTCCATTTAAGTCATTGAGCTCTTTCTTGCTTTTTGGGTTTCGTTTCATTGTGTTCTGTTGGTCCAGCATCCGGACTGCTTTGTTTTTGATTACAACTCCAGCGTTTTATAGACAAAAAGGACTTAAAAAGCGAAAAACAGAGACAAACAAACTTTTTCTTTCTCTGCTAATGGATGCTGAATGGACTCATCGGTCATACAGTGCATAACCTATTTTATCAATACTGCATTACATTCTACAATCAATTATAGCAAACATGACTGGTCTGCAGTGTCCAGCTCTACTCACGTGTGGTGCGTGTGCCGCTGTGCGTGACCCTGCGCGCCCTCCTCATCCTCCTCTGTCTGTGCATGAAGCACGAGCAGCTCCGTTCCGCTGATGGGGATCCCGCACAGCGCCGCCTGAGACACCACGAAGTGCTCATTGGCCGCCAGCATCGTGCGTTCACCTGCAGACGTGGCACGCGCCACGCTCACCATCGGCGCTGTCAGAAACACCGACCGTGTGCCTCCACTCCCTGACAAGCCACTGTATAGCTGTACAATTATGGTTACAGACTGTAGCCCATCTGTTGCTGTGCTGTTTGTCACCCACCTGAGTGCCAGACACCGGCTTTTCCTCCCTGTTTCTCCACCTCCTTCAGCTCCCATTCATCCCACCCCCCATCCATTAATCTCATGATGCAACACTCAGCTCGGGCCACAAGCAGGCTTCAAAAGCTCAGTGCAGCTGTTCACACGTCTCAGATACATTCGGTGGAACATCCATCATGACCAGCTGGTCCAGCATAGGATCCACTGGTATAAGTATCAGCAGAGGATCATAGGCGGGCAGGCCGTCTAGCAAAGGGGCTTCATGGTGAGCAGAACCCCAATCAATGTTACTGGACCCCTTATATCTCTACTTAAGCAATTAGCCTACTTTAAAGCACTCACTTGTTTGGGACACAAAATTGTACAGTTCTTAATGGTGAAAAGCCACCGACTACACTCAATAAACAAATATTTACCTGGACTATTACAACCTATTACAGCACTTTTTGATGAGCCAACATCATTTACTAAAATTGGCTTGTAATTGCAAAAAATTGGCAAGGTTTTTAACTTCGTTTAAAAAAATTGCACTGCAAAAAAGGATCTTCTGAAGTGAAATGTTCTTAAATCTAGTCGACAAATCTACTACTTCCCATTTTTGAGATGAATGTGCACTTATTAAAAGATTATTTCGCTTATTTCTATACATTTTCCACCCGTTTTAAGTCTTTTATCCGATCTAGGACCACATATGAAAGTGGCTCAGGTTCAGACTTGAAAAGATCAGATTTTCACGTCACACAGCTCTGAAAACATTCGGGCAAAAAATCTGATTTGTGCCACTTCAAGCTGGTAATGTGAATGTAGCCTTTAATATGTGGTCCTAGATCAGATACGTATCTGATCCGTGGCCATGCGAACTTAATGTGACGCTCTGATCGGAATTCATGAGCTTTTTTTCTACTACACTGCGCAATCATTCAGTGTTACTCTGGCAGCAGCGCCAAACAGACGATAAAGCCTGTAAACGATGGAAAAGCAGCTCACCTCACCTTTTTCTCCTTCGTCTGGCTCTAATAATGAAGCTGAGAGCTGATCAGGGTTAATGGTCTTCTCAGCGAAGCTCGTTCTGCTCGTTAGTTTGTGCTGATGATGCATCGTTTCAGGCCGGTTCATCACATTAATGACTGATTTGAGTCACTTACCTAAAGTGAGAGGTTGGATTTGAGCAACAAGACTTGCAATGTGAACGTAGCCTTAGATGTTGCTTTGGGGTACCAATAATTATGAAACCTGTCTTCAAGGTTAACTTTCTCTCAGGTTTGCAGCCTAAAATAAAGCAAATATTTTCCTAGCCTGGTTTGCTCGTCTTGGCCAAGAGTACCAATAAATCTGGAGGCAAGGTCAAGAGTAGACGGTCAAATAAAGGCCCAGATAATTCAAAGGACAATGTATATTTGATGCTACAGCTGGTTGAAGAGTCTGTTTGACCAGAGTTGGAAGGTGAGTTGTAATGCAGCAGTGAGGTCAGCTAAACAGTGCTAATTGCATTACTCTGTCAGCATCAATCAGCCCTCACCCTATGAGACTTCTCAGGCTCTGAGGGATGAATGCAATGAGACTATTGGATCAGCAAACAGTGGTCACCTGTGTCCACACTTTGATGCACTTCAAAGGCACACTCGGGACCGGTTCTTACAAAGGAAACACATCTTCAGCTGACAATTGAATCTGAGCTTCTAAAGTAATTAAGGTGGTGGAGAAAGGAAGACCGCAAAAGCGACTGGGTCCCTGTTGATGCACATGGTTCTTTATGAGCCAAAAGTGACCCTTTCTTGCCCTTTGAAATGTTTTTCAGGCACATCTATGATGACATTTTGGTATCTGGCAATAGATGCATTGGTGGTTGGTTGGACTGCAGTGCTATCTTGATCAGCCTGCTTGAAAATTTAATTCTAATGCAAAATTACTGCAGAACTAAGCACACTGTCATAGTCTGACCTGATTGATATACACCAATCAACCATAACATTAAAGCACCTCCTTGTTTCTACACTCACTGTCCATCTTATCATCTCCACTTACTGTATAGCTGCACTTCGTAGTTCTACAGTTTCAGACTGTAGTCCATCTGTTTCTCTGATACTCTGTTACCCTGTTCTTCAGCAGTCAGGACCCCCATGGACCCCCACAGAGCAGGTATTATTTGGGTGGTGGATGATTCTCAGCACTGTAGTAACACTGAGGTGGTGGTGGTGTGTTAGTGTGTGTTGTGCTGGTACGAGTGGATCAGACACACCTCGTCGGTCCACTTTGTAGATGTAAAGTCAGAGACGACAGCTCATCTGCTGCTGCACAGTTTGTGTTGGTCATCCTCTAGTCCTTCATCAGTGGTCACAGGACGCTGTCGGCTGGATATGTTTGGTTGGTGGACTATTCTCAGTCCAGCAGAGACACTGAGGTGTTTAAAAACCCCAGCAGCACTGCTGAGTCTGATCCACTCAGACCAGCACAGCACAGACTAACATGCCACCACCACGTCAGTGTTACTGCAGTGCTGAGAATGACCCACCACCCAAATAGTACCTGCTCTGTGAGGGTCCATGGGGCTCCTGACCGCTGAAGAACAGGGTAAAAGTAGGCTAACAAAGTATCAGAGAAACAGATGGAAAGATGGTGGTCATAGTGTTCAGCCTGATCAGTCTATATTTTAAACAGGACCTGAGGGACCCTCTTCTCCACTCCAGCTGGAGGATGGAAGGCGTACTTGAAATTGATTGCACGTCCAGCCTTGCAGTTTTCCTACAGTTGGCCCGGCTGCTCACACTGAGCTTGGACATCATTTCTAATTGTTTGTTAGGCTCAGGCTCTGATATAAATATGTTCACACTGCAAAACAAAGGCATTCTGTCAAGTAAAATTATCTTAAATGTAGACAATAAATCTAATAAATGTGATGAGCATTTTTATACAGGGAGGCGAAGGCAGTGTTAGGAGTCTTGCCCAAGGTCTCTTATTGGTATAGTATAGGGGGCCTGAACCCCAGTCTACAGCATAGAAGGCAGAGGCGTTACACACTACACTACACCAACCACTTGTCTCCTGTTGAGATGGTTATAAGCTTAATTTCAAATTATTTTCCTTAATTCCATTTTCACTTTTTACTCAAGTGAAATGATCTCACTACATTGGCAGATAATTTAGCTTGATCTAAGAAATCTGACTGTATAAGTGAGATAATTTCACCTAATAAAGTAAAAAAAAGAAAAATGCATAGAAATAAGGTAGATAATCTTCTAACAAATGCACAACCATCTCAAAATTTGAAATATTAGATGTGTGGACTAGATTTAAGATCATGTCGTTGCTTTGTGCGCTGGTCCTTCTGATAAGACACTGAGGTCCAAAAGTCTGAGACTGCTTTGAAAATCTGAGAATGTATTAATTTAAACCTGAAAATAAACAGCAGGGGGTTTAGACTTTTCACAGTTAGGCCCATTTTCATTTCACCCCTGGCCCCTACCACTTACTCCTAGGTGTAGGGTGTCCTGATTGTTGTAGAGATAGAGGGGTGGGGCGAAGTGTTGGGGCTACGTGGTCCTCCAAATGGAGGTTTTTCAGAGACTCCAAACAGAGAGATATGAGAAAGAAAGAAAAGACAGCAAGACGGCTGCGCGAGCGACCGAAGAAACCCATAAATGTGAGAATTTTCTCTCTTAAAAAATGACAAAAAACACTGTATAATTATGGTTTAATGTCATTTCAATGTATTAAGGTCCTTTTCTTCATAACAAGCATAAACATCTCTAATATTATGCTGATGTCTCAGTGCCAGCTGGCTAAATATCCTGTTCCACCTTAAATGATGCAGCAGTTACATTCTGGCACCTCAGGCTTCAAAACTGCTCACCATTTAAGGTGGAACTGGACAATTAGAACAAGATGCTGGCGAATATCTGACTTCAGCTTCATATCCCTGAAGAATTAGTGGGGGTGATAATAAATAACTGCCCCCCTCTTTGAAGGCGTACGATCCCTAAATGTAACTAAAGCCCAGCAGTGAGGAGCTGAACTTTCCCCTCCTCTGCTGTCACTGAAGATGGGCCAGGTCTGTTAATATAAAGCTCCTTTTTTATTTGAGGGTCCAATTTAGTAGGAAAAGATTTCAACCACTACCCTGAAACTCAGTTCCAAGGGGGGCACTCGAAAACAAGGTGTAGGGGTAAAAATAAGAAATGGGATTAGGGCTTAGTGACCAGAGTGGCATTATGGCAAAAGGGGGACAAACACTAAGAGATTCTGAAATCTATGTTCAAATTCTACTGTTCATTGAAAGTGTTGTGCTGGTGATATAATGTGCAATGAGAGTTTGGATTAAATAAGCAATAGAAGGATTTTCTAACAGCATCATTTTTTGGCTGGACTGTGTTTTTTTGTGTCTTTTAAGCAGGAAAGTTTTGGCTAAACTGATGTGAGAACGTTCAAAAGCTCTGCGCAGGGTTAAACTTTGAAACTGAAAGTTGAACCCACTGATTTTTTTCCAGTGGTTGGGGTTTTCCAGTAAGGTCGCTGAGGATAAGCTCCGGGTTTACAGCGCTAATCCTGTCACTGATTGATTTAATGTTGTCTGCAGCAGCCCACGCAGAGCAGGGTTTACAAAGACACGCTCTGATCTCTCAGATCACAATCATGCATGTACGCACACCAACACACACACACACACACACACACACACACACACACACACACACACACACACACTTTTCATATCTATTTGTAGGTGTACATAGTAATTCCATCCATTTTGCATTATTCAGTGGTTTAGATGTTCACCAAACAGGCCTAACATTCTGACCACCTCCTTGTTTCTACCCTCACTGTCCACTTTATCAGCTCCACTGACTGTATAGCTGCACTCTGTAGTTCTACAGTTACAGACTGTAGTCCATCTGTTTCTCTGATACTCTATTACCCTGTTCTTCAGTGGTCGGGACCCCCATGGACCCTCACAGAGCAGGTACTATTTGGGTGGTGGATCATTCTCAGCACTACAGTAACACTGACGTGGTGGTGGTGTGTTAGTGTGTGTTGTGCTGGTCTGAGTGGATCAGACACAGCAGTGCTACTGGAGTTCTTAAACACCTCAGTGTCGCTGCTGGACTGAGAATAGTCCACCAACCAAAAATATCCAGCTATCAGCGTCCTGTGGGCAGCGTCCTGTGGGCAGCGTCCTGTGGGCAGCGTCCTGTGGGCACTGATGAAGGACTAGAGGATGACCAACACAAACTGTGCAGCAGCAGATGAGCTGTCGTCTCTGACTTTACATCTACAAGGTGGACCGACCAGGTAGGAGTGTCTAATAGAGTGGACCGTGAGTGGACAGTGAGTGGACACTGTGTCTCATTCAGAGGCTGGACTGATGACATCTGATACTTTCTAATCTGTTTCTTTCTGAAGAAAGTGGGACTGTTTGGTTTCCCTTGTAGGTACATATGTGTTTGGGTTGTAGAGAGTAACTCAGAAGTAAAGTAATGAGTAACTAGATTGACTTTTTTTCCAGAAAGTAATGAGTAAATTAAAATCATTACAGTCTGAGAGACGTCATTTGTAATTTGTAATGAATCTTTTTTTTTTTTTGAGTAACCACCCCAACACAGAACGCAGTGGTTGGCATGTTTATTTTTAAGGCTACAGCAAACCTTCTCTTCTCTCCTCTTCAGAATGAACATTTCATTTTCCTGAGTTTTCTTTGAGCTGTCAGCTTTCAGCCCATTGACAAACGCGCGTCAGTCATAGCAGATCGCTCGGCCATTGATGGGGTTTGTTTCACAGTGCTGTCCCTCAGCACAGGGGTTCCTTATGCACACATCAACCAGATGACACAGCAAACCTGCCAGAGCATCAGGATAGAAGATAAAGAAACAAGGGAATCTAAATGCCTCCACTAACATTACAAACTATGGACCACATTCACAATGTACAATGATTATCCTTACAGATGCTAGAAGGTACATTTTTTAAAGCATTTAATTTTTTATTAAATATTTCAAATCATTTGTGAACACTACGAAGTTGTTGAATGACAAGTAACATTATCTATGTTTTATTTTTTGTCACTCATCTGACCACCACTGCTGAAATATGAGGCCTGTCTTGAGGCTGAACAGATTAGGTATCTAGGGCTGGCGTGAAAAATGTGAATACTTGAGTATTTGTTTTTTATGCTGGTATTTATTTCTTTATGTTTTCACTTCCAGCCAATGCATAAGCTGTGTCCCAATTCAGGGGCTGCATCCTTCAGAGGCTGCATTTGAAAGCCGACTGCATCACAGCAGTGCGAGTAGGCAGTCCCATTTCGAAGGCTCCTTCATTCGAAGCCAAGAAATGTGTTTTTCTTTTCTAAGGCAACGGAAGATCTAACGGGTCGAGCCAACATATCCCGAGGTTCACTGCATGCTGGTGAGGATTCGAGAACGTGGTGGCATCAGCAGAGGAGCGAACGGCAGCTGAGAAGACACTTTTAAACGTAAGCATTGAGCCGAATAGCTAATGGTACAAATGTTAAAAAAAAGCCAATGTGGTCTGAAGCAAAACTTACGCTAACATTTCGCTTTGTTTTAGGGAGCCGGCAGAGAGAAGCGTCTCCAGCTCTGATAAATAAAAAATAACAAAACTAAAATAAAAGTTTTTGGCTCCATCTTTCAAGAACTTGACAGCAGCTGCGTTTGATGACGCAGTGGTAAGGGTGGGAACAGCGGTGCCGTGATGCCATCAGTAAACCTGTCGTAGAGCAGGCCGTCGCACTTCAGTTCAGTCTTCGTGGATCTTCACAGCCTTTGAAGGACATGCCTTTGTAGACCAAGTCCTTCAAAGGATGCAGCCCCTGAACTGGGACACAGTGATAGTATTCAATTGCTTCAATAAGAAGACCACTTTGCCATTTTGGAAGGCAAGCTCATCATCTTTACTTCAGCAAGTGGATAAAAACCAAGCCAGGTAATCCAGAATGACCACTAAAAAGATTTAAAGACATGTAGATGCTTTAGATGCATCTCCAGAAAACGCTATGAGAATAAGATTTGCTAAATGGGTGGACTGGATCCATATAGCCTGCTCAACCCCAGAGGTCAGAACATTCCAGAGCATGATATTTCAGACCTTTTCAGTTCAGCCTTTGTGGATCTACACAGCCGTCAAAGGACATACCTTCATAGACCAAGTCCTTCAAAGGATGCAGCCCCTGAACTGGGACACGATGATAGTATTTGATTGCTTCACTAAGAAGACCATGTCATCATTTTGGAAGGCAAGCTGTGACGAACATGCTTAAAGTAAAGTTAATTAAGAAATGTAAATATGATTTTTAAATCTAGTAGTGACACAGTGATCAAGCACTAATACAGAAACACCAACGAGTATCTGAAGCCTGTTAAATGCTATTCGGGTCAGACCTAAAAACTGCTTCCCTTTTTTGTTTTTGGCACCCACCTGTTCTTCCAGGTTGGCACAGGCAGAAAAAGCTGGCCACTCGGTCAACACAGGTTGATCCTGAAGCGCAGGCTGAAGATAGACAATCATCAATATTCTCACTGCAGTCGACTCCAGACCAGCCGTTCACACAAGCACACGAATGTCCTCCAGGAAAATTTACACACGTCCCACCGTTCTTACACACAGTGGGGTCAAGAAGGCACTCGTCCACATCGTCCTCACAAAACCTGCCTGTAAAGAAAAAAAAAGAAAAAAGCATGAAGACTATTTCTAGTCAACGAGTGCAAATCTCTGGCACAGCTCTGACCTAAGCTCTGAAATTCCTCTTAATAACAGGATTCAGTAACTACTCATTGAGTGACTTCTACTGTAAATATATACGGACCGAGCACTTCATTAAGTTCACCTCCTCGTATCTATACTCATTGTCCATTATCAGCTCCACTCACTACATAGGTGCACCTTATCATTCTACAAATACAGGCGTATACATGTCCCTGAATTTTTTCCCAGTGGTTTGTAGTAAGGATAGCAAGCGCATCTTTCAGGGCGCAAGGCGACACTTGTACAGTTGAGCTTCAGGTGGTGGCACAACCAAGTCAAAGTCAAGTCAAGTCAAAGTTTATTTATATAGATTTTTCTGTAAAGCTGCTTTGTGACAACAGCTGTTGTAAAAAAAGCAGCTTTACAGAGAAATCCGGGTCTGAGCCCCGAAGACGGTCACCAATGACAACAGTGGTAAGAAAAACTAGAAATACCAAAAGCAAGAGGAAGAATCCTTCAGAGGAACCAAGACTCAAAAGGGGAACCCATGCTCCTCTGGTCACCACCGAATAGCGAACACTTCAGATAGCAAACAACACCGGATAGCAAACAAACGGTGGACAGCAAACAGCCACATGCTGAAGAAGGTGGTGGAGCTGTTGGAGAACTCCTTAGATCACCAACTAACTCTCATTCCCTCTGTCAAAGCAGGGGAAAACAGACAGAAGCCAGCATTAGGAAAGACAACATCTCGGCTTACTCCTGGAAGAACATGGGAAAGGCGTGTTGAGCTGAGCAAGCAGCTAGTTTTCTCACCGGAGATCAAACAAACAACATTAAGACGAGATGATGTGATCGTGATGTGATCCACAGCAGCCAAGAAGGTCCTTATTGAACTCTTGGGATGAGGGGAATCCAGCAGCACATGAGTCCAAGAGGCTTGAGAACTGGTATCAGAGTGCAACAAGGCTGAATGCATCGCAACCATCCACCCAGCGGTATTTGGATGTGGGGGCTTTGTGGCCGAGTCAACAATCCAACTTCTCCCCACTGCTGGTATGACTGCAGCAAGCTTACAGAGGACCAATAAAGATCAAAGGAGGCTGAGAAGTCAAACAACAGGTTGCAGCTATGGACCAAGGACAGCACCCCAGCTGCAGGGGGTGGCAGGGAAAATGGCCACTGCTCCCCACCAGGAGATGGACTGGGTAGGGGTGAAACTTCATTTTGGTATTTTGATGTGAATACATCATTGTTTATGCTTTTGTGGGCAGAGGTTCATTTTACCCTCGATATATCAGAGTGTGCTAAATGTGTGTGGTGTTCTGAGAATATATATGTGAGCATTTGAGAGCAGAGACATCGTATCTTGAAATGTGTGCAAGAAATCAAGAAAAACTGTACATACCTGTCCACTGTGGTGGGCATCTGCAGGTGTACTGGTCACCTCTGTCCAAACACTGTGATCCTTTCTGGCACAGATTATCTGAGCAGTTACCCCTATTTATCCAAACCTCCTTCCCTTTGGAAGAGAAATTAAAGTAACCATAACATGCTTAGAAAGCACAGAGAGTGCAGCAGGATATAAGATCAGCATATTCATTTGTAGATCAAAGCACTTTCTGGACTGAGTTACCGAGTGAGTGTGTGAGTCAGTGAATGACTCCGTGAGTGACCGACTGACTGAGTGAGTTTGTGGTCGACTGACTTCAGAGGTTATTTCAAGCACTCGTCAGTGCTCAACATACTGTATGTTGAGCCGAAATAAAATAAACCAGACATTCTTAGATTTCTACTGTGTTAAGATTTCGAGGAGATAAAATACTGTGCTGGGCGTTTAGGGGGAGATGCAAGCCCACTATATATTTTTTTCACATTCTCACCTTCCTCTCCTGTATCTGTCAGTGTGGAATTCAATACTTCCGTTTCTACTGGAGGAATAACCCGAGCTGGAAAAATAAAAGGATTTGCCAATAACATGTAAACTATTAAACCATTAAACCATCCGTCAGTTTCAGACTTGATGTGAAAGACGATGATAATGTGTCTGTTTTCAAAAGCTGGCGCTCATTTTATTTGTCTGTAAAAATGAGATGCAGTGTGGATGGGCCTCACCACTGTTGGCCGGAGTGAAGCAGATCGCACGGCCGTTGATGGGGTTAGTTAAACATTCTTGTCCCTTTCCACAGGGGTTCCTTATACAGGCATCATCAATATGACACAGCAGACCTGACGTGTTGGAACACCAAAGCAGAAAACGGGAAAGACTGAATAAACATACACACCGGTCAGGCCTATCATGATGACCACCTCCTTGATTCTACACTCACCGTCCACTTTATCAGCTCCACTTACTGTATAGCTGCACTTTGTAGTTCTACAGTTACAGACTGCAGTCCATCTGTTTCTCTGATACTTTGTTAGCCCCCTTTTACCCTGATCACCTATATAGTATGTGGAGCTGATAAAATGGACAATGACCATAGAAACAAGGAGGTGGTCATAATGTTATGCCCGGTCAGTGTACGTACTTAAAGTAAGGCTGAATATGAAATGTCATCATTCAGAAACACCAACGAGTATCTGAAGCCTGTTAAATGCTATTCGGGCCAGACCCTCAAATTTCTTCCCTTTTTTGTTTTTGGCACCCACCTGTTCTTCCAGGTTGGCACAGGCAGAAAAAGCTGGCCACTCGGTCAACACAGGTTGATCCTGAAGCGCAGGCTGAAGATAGACAATCATCAATATTCTCAGTGCAGTCGACTCCAGACCAGCCGTTCACACAAGCACACGAATGTCCTCCAGGAAAATTTACACACGTCCCACCGTTCTTACACACAGTGGGGTCAAGAAGGCACTCGTCCACATCGTCCTCACAAAACCTGCCTGTGGACAACATGAGAAAACATGCAGAATGATTGCAGTGGACGACAAAGCAAAGCAAGGACAATAACAGTGACAAAATCAGCAGCTGCCCATTGGCTTCTATGGTCAGTGGGTTTTCCTGATCTTTTCTAAGCACTGAATTTACTGTCTGTGGTGTTCGACGCTACAGATGAAGAAATAATAATGAAAATAAATCAATTAATAAATAAATTGTTTTACAACAAACCGGATTCTACACTCTTAAAAAAGATGGCTTTTCAAGGGTTCTTTGGTAAAGAACATGGTTCTGTATAGAACCATGGACACTCAAAGAACCCCTTGCCTGATTGAAGAGTTCTTTGCATCATGAAGTGGCTCTTCAGACTGACGGAGAGTTTGCTGTACATTTTGCTATTTAACACCTTTTTTTAAAGGGTTCTATATAGCACCCAAAGGGTTCTGCTACAATGGAAGAACCCTTTTTTGGAAACCCAGGGAAATGTGGTGAAGTTACTGTCTGTGGTAGCTGACCACTGACCACATGCTACAGATACAGAAGACAGAGCTTCTGCTGTGAAAATGCTGGAGTATTGCTCTAAAATCCAGGAACTCTGAGATTATACAGGACTTATTATCCCTTTAATGCACTCACAGTGAAGATATCGGTTAACAGCACTCAGCTGCAGATCGAGACACTGTACCTGTCCACTCCGGTGGGCATCTGCAGGTCAGTAAAGGGTCATAATAGTCACTTCTGTCCATGCACTGGCCTCCATTCTGGCACATATTGGTCGAGCACTTGCCTCTGTTCTTCCAAATCTCCTGCCCTTTGATGGATAAATGACCATTAAAGTCTTCAGATCACACAGAACAATTCCTAAAAGCAGTTGAAGAACAACAGTAAGCAGATTCCAGGCCTAACTTGGCATCTGTCCTCCACCATAATCCATTACCATGTTCCTGTTTCCCTCCTGTGTCTCTCACTGCAGTGACCAATGTTACCACACACAGCAAAAGCAGCGCAAACTGACTTCTGATCATTTTAACTTGGTAAATGAAGTCAGAGGAAAGCTTTACTCCCTCAGTAGGCCGACAGCATCGAGGACTTTGCTTTGGGTAAACGTTAGTTGACCATATATGTCGGGAATTGGAGTCAGTGGCACTAAATGACCCCGACTTGTTGATCCACATACAAGCCCTCATGGTCAAAGACACAGCCAGTATATACGTCCATGAGTCAGCAGTGGAGAGGGGGCTTCAGAGTGGCCTCGCTGGCTTAGGGGGTTCCAACAAGGCACGAAGGTGATTTTAATGGGGAATTCCGCAGTTTTCACATTTCCTGCAGTGGAAATATATATATTTGTTTTGTATACATGCCAACCCCTGGTTCCTATCACTGCCACTCACTGTAGAGACTCATCGCAGAGCCTCTACAGTGAACCAGTTCACACCAAACCACTCTGAGCGATTTCGCTTACGTCTCAATGTCGGAATTAGGGAATTTTGAAAAATGGGTGGAACTCCCCTTTACCTCAGGGGTGCTGAATTTTGAACAGCATGCATGTGATTAGCACTGTCACATCATGCCAAACACTATGTGTACTTATTTATCACACAACAGCCGTGTACTGTACATACAGGCATGTGCAAAAGTTTGGGCGCCTCTGGTCATACACTGGCCATGTTTTGTTGACTTTCTAAGTGTGAATAAGTGAACACACCCCCTACAGAGAACACATTTGTGTGCATTTTAACGCATAGTTGTTATTTATTGAATTTGTTTTCTGCAACTTATTTTCAATGCAAAAATCCATAAAACATGTATTAAACATATAAAGGTAAAAAGCCTTTGCACATGACCGTCTGTACATAACAGCCTGAGGGCCTTTCAGGAGCAGCACTGGGAAACCAGATTTGCCCAACAATCAAACATACACAGATTTAAATGTGTCAAATTTGTTAAGATTCAAATTTGCAGATGTAGAATAAAGACATTCATTTACATTCAGTTCATCTTCACATTCATTCAACAGCATACAGTAGAAGGTTAAGGAATACATGAATAACGTGGGCCTTCAGGGGACGTCTATAACGGAGTAGCTCCCTCTAGTGACAGAACTGAATAAAACATCTTTAATGCTCCTCTTCCTCCTCCTCCTCCTCCTCCTCCTCCTCCTCCTCCTCCTCCTTCTTCTTCTTCTTCTTCTTCTCCCCCCTCCTTTAGCTCAGCAAACCTGTAGGACCAAATTAAGCTTAAGTGGTTCAAAAGTTTCCAAGATCTTCAGTTCTTCTGGATGAGCCTACATGGTGTGCGTCGTCTCTAGAGTCATGGCATCTATGTTTCCCTCAGGTCGGTTGCCTTCCTGCAGGTTGAGGGGAAATGGGTGGTGAAGGTGTGGCCTGCAGAGCTTAATTGGCCTCACACTGATGAGTTAAATACAGCCAGCTGGTGTGGTGGCTGTGAGTGTCAGTATGAAGTCTCTGGTGTTCTGTGGCTGTTTCTGTGTGTTTGTGTTGGGAGCAGCTCAGCTGTTTGCTGAGCAAGAGCCCAAAGTAAGCTAAACCAGTCGATCACACCTGCTGGAGGGAACAGTGTGTTTTATTTCTAACCACATGAGTTTGTCTTTGTTTGACTGCAGCAGGTCACACGCTGCAATGTTACCGGTCAGTGGAGGAGCGAGCAGGGCTCCATGCTGCAGCTGACCTCCACTGGTCCAGAGGTGAGGGGAATTTATCACACCGCAGTGGAGACAGCGCTCGGGGCATCGGGCCACAACCGGGAATCGAAGGTGGTCGGGGTGGTCGGTCACGGCCTCCAACCTGCCGTCGCCTTCTCCGTGCTGTGGGCGAAAGGTAGGCAGAGTCCGAGGCTGTTCTAGCTTTTGATCTGGATTTTGGCTTTAACTGGTAAAAATGTGTGAAAAGCATAAAATTAGACGTGTAAAAGTGACTTTTGGGGGTTTTATTGCAATTTCAGTTTGTGAAAAGTTTAGTTGGTTTAAAAAAAGCTTTCCTAATTTGAATGATGGGAACAATATTTACTAGTACAAGGTTTTGAAAGTTGTCAAGTTGACATTTTAATGACCTGCACAAATGTCTTACTAGTGAAACATGATTTATTATAGTGTTATGTAAAAGTGAAACTGAACTTGTGTAACAATTCAAATTTCACTAGTGTGTTTTGAAGGTGTTATGATTACAATTTCTGCAAGAAAGTTGTGAAAGTTTGTGAATTTGCTCAAACGAGTGAACATTTTTGGGAAAACTCATTAATTCTGACTAATCCCTGAAATCCTATGTTTATGTATAGCTCCTAAGTTTTCAGCTGTGTTTGAATAATTTTTTGATAATTTCATGTGACGTTTATGGATTGATTTTTTACTTGGATTAAATTGTGTGGATTGTATTTCGGCTTGTTCAGTGTCTAAAATTCTCATCGTGAAAGTTTGGATTAAAATCTAAAACGCGGTGTGGCTTGTGCAAAAGTTATGGCACCTTCTTGGCTTGTCTGTCTGAATTTTTGTGACCAAGGCAAATTATTCAGTAACTGAAATGAATGCAAGCATTTTATTTATTAATTTTTCTAAGCTCCCTCAAATGAACAGAATGTTTAATGATCATAAACATATTGCTATATGCTTACAACTCACTGCTGAAAGCCAGAAATCTTAGATGGTTAGATTTTTACTCAGATCACTGAAGAGACGCCATCTGTTTATAGTTTAGAGCCCAGATTTGGGGAAACACGGGTCGACTTTCAGTAGAAAAACAAACTGAGTTCAGCTTCTTTTATTATAAGGCTTTAAAATGACATCACCGTCTATTAGACTGGAGAGAAGAACTACAGCCTCACACGATGCCCAGCTTCTGAATGGAGCTTATGAGAGTTGTGAAGACTTTGAAGTGTGTTTTGGAGCCACTGGTGGTCTCAAGGAGTTTAGGAAGCTAAAAAGACGCCATGATCAGACTAACAAAAAAAAAAAATCAGCTTTTGGTCCACTTCTACCTGCTGTGTGAACGTAGCCTAAAGAGAGGATTAAAAAACCAGGAAAGTGTAATTGGTGTTCTTTAGAAGCGTTTGGGGCTTTCTGCTTTAAATGGTGTGTAATTAACGCATGGTGTCCTCACCATTTGCACGTTTTGGCACAAGAACATGATGCATCTGACAGATCGTTTAGCACCTCCTGCTTTGAGTGTTGCTTCACGGTTGCCTCACTTTTATAGAAGGTCTCGCCTCCATGGCTCTATTCCTATCTAAGCCAGTCGAGATCTACTCCTGTGTATAATGAATGAATGCTTTCGGTTTGATGAGCTCCAGCTTGGTTTGTTCTGGTTTGTGGTTTCTCTTTAGGCTCATGCAGCTCCTGGGTTGGCCAGTGCTTCTTGTTGCCAGGTGGTGGTCAGGTTCTGAAAACCCTCTGGATGTTGCGCTCAGTTGTTGAGAGCTCTTTAGACAACTGGGAGAGTACCAGGTATGCTCAGAGCATAGAACATTCTGAATAGAACATGATGCCCAGTCTGTTTCTTATTCCTTTTTTTCTTTTATTCATTTCTGCTTTTTTCAGGTTGGGAGAGGACCAGTTTATTTTTGTGGGACACATGGAAGGTAGAGATGGGCACTAATTTTGAGAAGTTTACCGGCGGCCACAGTCGGGTCTGATTAGAATTAATGCTGCTGTAGTTGATGAAGCTTCTGAGAGCTGATCTAGAATTGAATTCCTCTTATTTATGGCAATGGGAGCAGCTCTGAAGTCCTGGTGGCATTTTGCTTTGTATTAAATTGGCCTTTGCGATGGAGCCAACACCTCCTGCTGAAAGTTCAGTAAATGAGCAGGGTATTCTGACTGACACTGACCTTTTGGACTGATTGTCAAGCACTTTTCCCACATCCTTAGTTAATAAATACTGGAGAACCTTCTCAATGTGTAATTTTTCATTTTCTTCACCTCACTGTCCACCACCGTTGGCTCAGACTTTTAGCCTCTTGCTGTACACTTAAGAAGCTTCAGCTAAAATGCTTTGGGCGAAAAGACCTTGCGTCGAATTTTATTCAGCCAAGACTTGGTTGGTGTCCAAATTTTGCTTCTGTAGTTTAGCAATGGAGCTACCAAGTTAGTGCAGCAAATACTTTTAATCAAATATTTTGTGTAAATGTGTTCCCCAAAACTTCTTGGTCCACTTAAACCACAATCATGACCCTATTCCAGTACTTTTTGAGCAAATGTGCCCTCGCCCACTTCCACTCAAGACTCATAAGCGCATAACACCAAGGTTACCCAAGGGGCATCACTTTATTAGTACTAGAAGGGAAGTCATCCATTACAGCAGCATAAAAGTACAGTATAGACCAAAACGAGTGAAAGGAAACCTCTCCGTTTTTGTAGTTTTTCAGTTTTTGGCATAATCTGTGAAGGGCATCAGGCATTTCCGATGTGTAAATGTCATGATGAATAGATCAAAAGGACTTGGGAGTTTTTTACATTGACATTTAAAAGTAAATTACGTTTTTATTTATTTGACCATTTTGGAGATGCATTGAGTTCCAGCAGTGATAATTAGAAGTTTTATTAAAACAACCGTAAAATAACATGCAGTACAAAAGTAAAATTACAAAAATATTAGACAGGTGTCAGTGCAGTAGTGAATGAGTGAACACTGCAAGTCAAAGTTCTTGTATAGTGCTTTTTACAGGAGGTGTTGTCACAAAACTGCTTTATAGAAAAATCTGGGTCTGAGCCCCCATAAGTGTGTATTGCCCAGGATAGCAATGACTTGGTGTCTTCCTTTCCACCACCACCTCAAAACCGTCTAGTGAGCAAAGTAGTGAGTACACTGGCCTGAACACACACTAATCTTGTACTTACTGTATTGGAGTTTTCATTTGGAGACCTCCAGCAGGACACTCGGTGGGAGCCAAGGCCAGGCCCGTACTGGATCTATGCCTGTTAAAATATTCCCAAGAAACTAGCCGCTGTGCTGTCTAGGATGGACTTTTTACGTCAATCTATTAAGCATTTGCAGTCGATTCAACTTTGGTAGGGAGCAATTAAAAGTTTCTCTCCAATTCCAAAGCACAGAAACCCAGTGGTGGATGAAGTACACAGGAGTTAAAGTCGAGACACCCAAGGTAAAATATTCCTCCAGTAAAAGTAGAAGTTCCTCCCTTTAGACCTCCACTTGAGTAAAAGTACTAAAGTATTTACCTTCAAATGTACTTAAGTATAAAGTAAAAGTACTAAAAGAGTAATTCTGGCTCTGATGTCCTGTTATCATTTTTATAACCAGACTGGCTTCATGAACTCATTTCAGGTGAAAGTCCTCCAGCGTCTCTCTTGGTAAACCAGTCTTTTAATAGAACGTCATTAATTAGTGACGCTGACGTCTATTAAAATGATCAGAAGCACAAAACACTGAAGGTAAACAGTTTCCATCAGGGAGAACCGAGTGGCTCTGAAATCACTTTTTACACACAAGCAAAGTTTCAGTTTCAGATTTATTTACAACTTAGTTCCAAGTTTAAGTTGAATAAAAACTGGCTTTAAACTCAGGATCACAGATGAGCTCCTTTACTATGTTGATCTGTAGGCGTCTGTTCATAAACATAAACCAGCCCAAACTCATTTACTATAAAATGAAATGGTGTTTGTAGAAATTCAGAAAAAAGCCGCGTCAGTCTCGACTGCATATGTGGACATATTTCTATATTGTGCTCTATTTACACAAAGTTAGGTTAGTTCATCATTTATGTTGAACAGACTCTCCCAAAGTTTTACGCTGCTGCGCTGACGTTGAACCGCGTGCTGCACTGGGTCGGTCTGACCAACAGGTCAAAACCAGCTCTAAACAAAGTGACCGCTGGGCCCTGATTGGTGCTCTGGCTTTGCGCTTCTTTCGTTTTGACATGTTACGTTTTTATACACACAGAAACCAAAAGGAACCACAGATTTCTCAAAATGTAGGAGGAAAAAGTCGGATATTAGACTCTGAAATGTAGTGGAGTGAAAGGAAAAAGTCGCCCAGTAACGGAGAAACTTCAGTACAGATACACCAAAAACAATTACATTTACTGTCTTTCACTGCAGTTGCTAAATTTAGCCAAGAAAACAGATCTTCTCATCCCAGGTTTGGTGAGAGTCAGAGCAGAGGGTGTGTGAGTGAGTAAGGAGAAGTCTTTTGGAGGAGAAAGGAGAAGCATTAATCAGAGCATTAGACTGTAAGGTGTTTAGCTGGAGCTACATCTTCACGAGTAGAGTCGCTCATCGATCATGGGAGGGCTGGAGATCACAGCTGTGGTAATGGAACCTCCTCCTGTGCTGGAGTGCAGTGTTTTACTGCGTATTTTGGTCCTCGTCATTGTCCTTGGTGTTCATACAGGCTATTAATGGTTGGGGGAACAAACAACTGTCTTGTGCCGAATTGAAAAACTACCTAGTTCATGAACCCAAGTTCATACGTTCATCGAAATTCTGATGTATTTGCATGAAACTCTAAAGATCACTTGATTGAAAGCCTGTTTGTTTCAAGAGTTTCTACACAATTAGAAGCTGAACATGTAAACACAGATGTTCAGAGAGTTTTGATGTGAAATATTCCGTTTTAGAGAAACCTAGACTCGCAGGGACTGTGAATGGAACCAGACGTCTGAAGAGTTTGTCTCACAGTTGTTTTATGAAAAGGTAATGAATATAATCACTGTCCAATGGAGACCATGTATCTCCATTTTTGTTGTTTTAGTTTTCTAGATCATTTCAACTCACCAGCTGTCCTTTACATTGTGTACGAATTTCATAATGAATGCTTTAAAATCACTTGGAACGGAATCTCTTTACATTGACTTACATTGAAAGGTAAGTGTTTTTGCCTTCACCTGTACAATTAATAGAAAAAGTCATAAAATTTAGAGAAAAAAGTAACAATGTCATTAGTGTCACTTTAATGACATTTAATTACTTACTTTTTTTCTCTAACTTTTATGACTTTCTTCAAATATTATTTTTTTCTTTAAACATTACAACTTTTCTCTAAATATAAATTTTTATCTAAATATTACTTTTGTTTCTCAAAATACAACTTTTTCTCTAAAGAGTACAACTTATGTTTCTCTAAATATTATGACTATTTTCTTGAAAATATTGGAAAAAAAAAATTCCTCAAAGTCTACTATTTAAATTTTTACAGTGGCCCTAAAACACTTGTACTTTTACCATCAGCGCTACATATTAAACCTTCTGGATAGTAAATACAATGTCTGTGCTGTGCTGTAGTCATGGTGACCCCTGGTTCCTATCAACACCACTGTAAAGAAATCTGAGTTTCACATTGAACCGCTCTGAATGTCTGTTTACATCTTATGTCCTAAAATTTTGTCAGATTTGTAGAGATTGGTGGAACTCCCCTTTAAACATGCCTCACTGCATTCATCAGCTAATTAGCAAGGCTTTCATAAGTTGAACTTGGGTGACCTTTCCCAAACTGCTCCCTTCCCGTTCTCATTTCATTAAGGAGTGCCATTTGTGGAGGAGCTCTTTATGAAGAGGGAGCGGTTTCAGCGCATGGGTAAACTTTGGGACGCCCTTGCCACGCTCTAGTGGAAGGAGGAAGCTGCCGTCACCATGGCTACTGTCACTTGCTGAGCTGTGCTGCATTAGTTATGGATAAGAGATTCCAGAAGATGACACATCTGCACCATCTTGCAGGCATAACAACATACGCATTACATATAAATTATGAATTGGATTTTAAAATTGATGCCTGTTGAATATCATGGAAGCAAGAACATATGAAGACTGTGATTCTGTGAAAAGCCCCCAAAGTCTCATGTGCAAAAATAATATCTGACCAAATAGCAAGACCATATTCGCTATTATGCTATTCCTTTCTGGCTGCTAGACATATTGCACTGCGGTAAGTGTGCGTCGATGCTCACTCGCTGTTGGAGGGTTTATAGCCGACTCCCCGATAATTGCTTTGAGAGAGCCTTCAATATGGCAAACTTTCCACATAAACATGCAAACAGAGGTGGAATGGATAAGCCAAGGGGGTAGGGGGGCTGGAATGAGACTGGAGAGGTCACAAATCTCAATCCCAGAAGGACCCCAGTTTGATACCCATGCCTTATTCGATCCATTATAGCTGGGAAGACAAGCAATTTTGAAAAAATCCATAAATTGTCAAGATTCTTGATTAATATGGGAGGGGTGGTTATAGTTCTATTCAGGATGTGTAGGACAGTTTCCATTTGTGCTAGAGGGTTATTTGTGTTGGACAAAGCACCCCCCAAAAAACCTCATCAAATCCACAAACTTCTAAATTGTGCATTTTAATCCAACACTCTTTTAAAAAGGTGGTTCTTCAAGGGTTCTTGGTAAAGAAAACGGAACCACAAATAGTCAAATAGCCCTTTGCATGGAAGGGTTGTTTGCATTGTGAGAGAGTGTGCTGGAGAACCTTTTTGAAAAGGGTTCTGTATAGTACTCGAGAGTTCTTCTATTGATACCAACTTGATGTAACAAAGGCAGAACATCTACAGCACATTCTCTCAATCTCTATGTTTCAAAGAACTCTTTAATCATGCACAGGGTTCTTTGAGTGTTTATGGTTGTTTTCTTTACTAAAGAACCCTTGATGGGCCATCACATCAGAGCTACTTGGCTGCTTCTGTAGTCTGTTTGAAGACCCTATGCAGACGCCCTTATTCATTTGGTTCATCTTCCTCCTGCATTCTCAGCTCATGAAAACTGAGTTACATCATTCACAACTTAAACACATCATATAGTTAAGCGAACACAAGGATCCTGAGTTCAGATATTCCATGAATCCATGTATGAAAAGGTCTGGGGGCAGCATTGCTTATTCTCGCAGATGATCGTTCCAGATATATGGGATCCAGTGGATCCAGTGTTAAATAAAAAGGGACATTGGACTCGATGTGAAGTTTACGGCGCGTTAAATCTGTAAGGTGTGCACAACAGTCCTGGCTGGTGTCCAGCACAGTTTGGTGGTTGGTTAACCTGCTCAAACACCTGATTTAACTCAACTATTAATTGTTTTTTTTTTATTTTCGTCTTCAATTCCACCCGCTAGTTAAGACTCTCCCAATCACACAATACAAACAATGCTAGGGGGACGAAAGAAAACACTGGCTTCCTCCAAGACCTGTGAAGCACCGCCGCATCTTTTCGAACTGCTGCTCACGTAATGTCATTGGACAGCTGAACGTGCTTGGAGGAAGACGTCTGTTACATCATCTAACAGACGTCTGCACTGACTAGCATTGCGTTGAGTGATGGGGGGAAAATGTGGGGCCATCCTTCCCACCCAGAGAAAGTGAGGCCAATTGTGCTCTCTAGGACTCCCAGTCACGGATGGCTGTAGTATTACCATTGATCGAGCTCATGATCTCCTGATGATGCGGCCAACACTTACATAGTTGTGCCCGGGAGCCCGTAGCTCAACTATTAATTGACAGGTTTAGTGGGTGTGTTTGAGGAAGGGAACCACAAAACAGTGCTGGCCATCAGCCTTCTAGGCCCAGAGGTGTGCACCTCTGGTTTAAAATGTATTGAAGCTGGAAAATAACTTTTTCCCCAGTGCCAGCGTTCCAGTCACTTGGTGTGCATTATAGGTCTTTCTCACAGTCGCTGCGTCGTCACATCCGGCTGCAAACAGCAGCGTTATCGAACTCCTGCCTGCACCGCTTAACAGCGTGGCAAGGAAGGGTGGCCGGTTTTCAGCCTTCTTCAAAAATCTTCCTTCTGCCTCAGTGCAGCCAATACGAGAGCAGCTGGTGTGTCTGGTAAATCCTTCAACCTGGGCAAAAGGCTGATTTGACTTTGGGCAGAACCAGAAAACTTTATACGGCCCTGTGTGTTCGCCCCACATACTGTTTTCCACTGCTCTTGCTGTTGCGGCCGAAACTGGGTCTGTGCCGTGAATCCCATTAGAAATGCGTTTGAATATGCATGTGTGAATTTGCCGGGTTCAGTGTGAAAGACATCTGAACTGCGAGGAATCCGCCTGTGACAAGTTTCGCAAAGCAGAGGATGAGCAGTGTGGACCTTTGAGTAGTTTTCGTGGGGGAAAGGGAACGCTTGATCACAGAGACTAAAGAGATTAACACTTATTACACTTCAATTTGGAGGACGAAACAAATCGACCAGCTCTAGTTCTTCCTCTTCCACCTCCAGTGGTCAAAGGCCTTGACTACTATGGTCATGCTATAGGAGTCTCTAGGGCAGTGGGGGGGCAGTAATGGAACAGAAATGAACAATAATCAATGAAAAGACAAAAAGGACACTGTTAGCCTGATGAGGCTGAGGGTGCAATGCAGGGCTGAAGAATATTACATAAGACTATTAACACGTTAAGTGGTAGTTATAGGCGTGATTACCTCTTTATTATGAAAAGTGACATGAGTTAAAGTAAAAAGGGTCTGTTTTGGTTTCAGATTGACTTGCAAATGCAAAGTCAGCTTAATTTAAAAAATCATGTGTTTACATCTGCGATGGACTGGCGACCTGTCCATGGTGTATCCTGCCTTCCACCCGAAGACTGCTGGGATAGGCTCCAGCACCCCCCCGCGGCCCTGACGGAGAAGCGGCTTAGAAAATGGATGGGTGGATGTGTTCACATGTACTTAATTCGATACCTGCAGAAAAATTTATTTTGTCAGTAATCCAATCACATTTACATGCATTAAGGTAACCAGATGATGAGGAAAACTCCAGGCCTACATGAGTCAGACAGTAGACTCAGATTTCTGCTTTGAAACTGGCCAATAAACTCACAGAAGAAGACGTGACGTAAACATAACGCAAAACCCAAACTTCATGCTGTGGCTTTTTTTTAAAAAAACCTTTCGCCAGTTTACCTGAAAATATGAGCATCTAGATGATGAAGAATATTTGAATCCTTCATTTCGTCAAGCATGTAGTCGGTTTCAGCGTCACTCCAAAAGTGTTTTACTGCGTCTCGTGGCGACGCTGCTTGCTTATTTCTGGTACCGCCGTCTGTTTTCACAGATGCTCGGACTGAGAAATCCGAAAGAAATCAGAGTAAGAGCTCAAACTGAGAAATCTGATTACTGAGCTCAAACCGAGCCTGTTTATCAGACCTCAGAATAGGATTTCGGGATTGGAGTATGGCGTTCACATGACCATTTACATAATCAGATAACTCCATCCAGTCTGATTATGATCGGATTATTGAGGGCATGTAAACGCACTCAATGACACTTACTTATCAGGACAGGAAGCTTGACGGTTTGGACTCTCAAGTTCTTTCTTACCTTCAACCCAATATGCTCCCAGCAAGAAGCTGCCAAGCATGTTTTTCCAGATTAAAATAGACAGCATCTCTTGTTTCTGTGCACTTTGTGAAATAGTGAAGACCCCTAAAGTCCTCAAGACTTTCTTTCTTGTTCAGGCAGATCACGAGCTCTGCTCTCATGCCCGGAATGTCTCCTGTTCCGTATCTCAATAACTGCTGTCCAGAGTGGAGCTGAAATGAACGCCCTTGACTGGTGCTGTGAAAATACCAAAAAAGAAGGGAAAAAAGAAATCAATATATACTCAGGTCTTTTTTTTTTGGCAGACTAATTGAAAACAGCAGAATCCATTTTTATTGCAATGGCAATAAAACTCTGGTCTCCTCCGTGTATCATGCTGGAAGGAAAATTTGCAGGAAGTCTTTAATTTGATTTAGGAATCTTCTGGGAGCTGTAGACGAGCGCTGAATGAGTGGAAGAGTAAGTATATGCTGTTCTTCCAGTCTCGCAAATGCGATGGATTGTAATGTTTAACTCCCAATTCAACCCTAATTAAAGCACGTGCCCTACTAAATATTGGCTTATTTGGGCAGATGACAAGCCATCATTAAAAGAAAGCCTATATGAGCCTCAGAGAAAATCGCCCTGGCCTTCCTGAGCCACGCTTTATGCTGGAAATGGTAGGAAAATTGGCCGTGCACACATTGATTACGGTGACATAATCTCCATGAATGCTCTTTCGTTGAAACCCTTTGATTATATTCATAACGGCGCTCTCAGATTTGTTACCAACGACCCCTTTCTCTCTCGTCACCGTGAAAGAGGGCTGGCTGTCCCTGGTCAGGAGAAGAAAGCAGCATGGTTTGCTATTCATATGCGAGGCCCATTAGTAGAAATAACCCCCTGTGTCTCAGATCTGCTGGCAGTTAGACACATAGATTACACCACGCGTATACAAAACAGGCCTTTCCTAGCAAGAACACGTTTTCTAGCAGGGATGCATTTGCGGTCATTTTTAAAACTCCTGTAAGCCCCACTTCAGATCTGGTGTAGATGCTTAAATTGTGCTCTATGTATATCATTATTGCCTATTACACCCACATACAACGATCAGGCATAACATTCTGACCACCTCCTTGTTTCTACACTCACTGTCTGTCTTATCAGCTCCACTTACTGTATAGCTGCACTCTGTAGTTCTACAGTTACAGACTGTAGTCCATCTGTTTCTCTGATACTCTGTTACCCTGTTCTTCAGTGGTCAGGACCCCCATGCATCCCCCACAGAGCAGGTACTGTTTGGGTGGCGGATCATTCTCAGCACTGCAGTAACACTGACGTGGTGGTGGTGTGTTAGTGTGTGTTGTGCTGGTCTGAGTGGATCAGACACAGCAGTGCTGCTGGAGTTTTTAAACACCTCAGTCTCGCTGCTGGACTGAGAATAGCCCACCAACCAAAAATATCCAGACAACAGCGTCCTGTGGGCAGCTGGTCAGGAATGTTTTGCCTGATTGGTGTATATATAATTGTTGAGGCCTCTGTCATTTTTCTGTTAAGATTTCTGAAAAATTAATAACTTTGACTTAATAGACTTGTCGGGAAATTAGAAATTAACACATGAAGGGTGCCAATGAGGCTCTGATGGCGTGGGGGTGTTCCTGTCTAAGTAGCGGTTTAAAATGAATAAAACTGAATTTAATCGTTCTGTTGAGAATAAAAAAGCCAGAAGGCCCATCTGCTGTGGGATCGCAGGCATTGCGAATGGTGAAAATGACCGTGTTGAACACTAGAGTCAACACTACAACACTACAGTGTTATCTGTAGGTCCCCAGCTTGCAGTTTGCTCCTAAACCTGCTGAGACCACCACCCTGGCCCTTAGATCACCTGAAAACAGAGGCATCTCCTCAAACCCAAGACAGATCTCTTCACACAGATGCACTTGTGCACTCGACAGTTCCTTGGTGTCAGTTTCGTAGTCATCTAGCAAACTCGCAAACACTTTGCAGAAGAATGTATCAGCAGCATTTTTCAGCAGATAAACAGAGTTTGGGCCAGAGTGTATGAGGTGACAGCCCTTGTCGTTTTTCAGCTCCTCCACGTCAGCCTTTCAGCTGCTCCTCGGCTGAGCCCTGTGCGTGTTCCAGACTCTCTGTGCTTCTTGACTTCTCTCCAAGGACACTCAGATCTTGGGCTTGGGCTTCAGAGAGAGAGAAAAAAAAGAAAAAGAAACAGAGACATGGTGAATACAGAAATCTCAGCATGCTGCGTGTTACAAAACAAGCAGACCAGCATACATACGCATGGGCGTCCAGCAGGCCATCACTGAGTGCTTTTGGATGCTGTGATCGCATATAAAGTAGCGTTGTAACCATCTTGCTGCATTTAAAATCTCATTACAGATATAATGCATTACACAGGTAGATATTTAGAACTACTCTTCAAATTCTCAATCATGTCAGATGGCAGTTTAGCAAATAAGTTAATGAGTGAATTGGGCCTATAAAAATATTATACTTCATATTTTCCCATAAATTTGAATTCTAGAGCACCTCAGCAGCAGCACGGCTGACAAATCAGCGCTCGGTAGCAGTAACGCCAACCAATCGGCTCTCGGTAGCAGTAACGCCAACCAATCGGCTCTCGGTAGCAGTAGCGCCAACCAATCGGCTCTCGGTAGAAGCATTGCTAATGCTAAGTATTGCCAGCATAAATGACAAGGAACATGAGTTTTATTCATTGAATACTCGTTTGCAGGCGCCCTCTAGTGTTCAGCAGCCTTTATTTGCTATTATGCACACGTGTCAGGCTCCAGTCCTTGGAGGCCAATACACAGCAGACTTTAGCTCATCTGCTAATTAGCAAGGCCTTCATGAGCTAGTTTTAGAGCGTTAGATGAGGTTAAACGTTAATATCTGTAGCGCTCTGAGTCGAAAGGCCCCTCAGATTGACAGGCCTGCTATAATAGCAGAAATAGGAAGTGGCCAGGCTCCCTTTAAACAGGCTGGGGAACTACTTCTCTAACCAAGCTAATATAGCTAATTGAGTTTGATTGAACGGAGCTTTAATGGCACACCGGTTGAGTCTGATGTTTCATCACGAAGCACAGTGAGGTTTAAAGCTGAGCGTACTCAGTGGACATAACTGTGTTCAGCAGGGTTAATAATACAGCCCTGCAGGTTTTACCTGCACTCCTCTTTAATTCTTCAACACGGGCCTTCAGCTCTGCTGGTCTGCTGCGCTTCAACAACCCTGCCGGTCCAGCTTGACTTCTCATCAAGGGCTTTCAGCTCTAGAGCTCGCGCTAAACTCAGACGAGCGTACAGCGCTTTGAGACAGCGATATCAGACAAGCTGACATGAAAGGTTATGCAGCATTAGACAGGTGAGAGGAAAGATATTTTACCTGCATTCTCCTTCTTTAGCAGCTCCACTTCAGCCTGTAGCTGCACTACCGCATTCTCCTGTGTCTCCACTGAGCTCCCAGGGGAGCTGGACTTCTCCTCAAGGGCCTTCAGTTCCTCGGCCTGAGCTGAAACTTTTTAAAAAGAAGTCATTTTTTTGATTCCTCGGCCAAATTGACTTCAATATATAGAGGAACTTACTGATTCCGGTCTTCTTTACAATGGTGGTGATAGGAACCAGGCGTCAACTCAATTATGGCCACTTTATCTGCTCTGCAGAATGACCAGTGAACCTACACATGCATTCTGAGTTTTGTTATGTAACGCTGATAATAGTAATGTAGTGGAACATCTGAAAAGAAAAAAGGAAAAAAAAAAAGGTTTTCTTTGGGGACTAGTTGGCTAATAATGCCCTGCATGTATCCCTCCTCCATGTATCCCTCCCCCATCTAGGGCATCAACCAACATATTCATAACCATCCTCTTATATCTTTACGTAAGGGAGATTTTAGAGACACCTTTAAACTCTTCAGACGTCTGGTTCCTATCACCACCACTGTAAAAAATTCTTACTCAGTCCGTTTCTCCATGTCAGAGAATTTCACACCAAACCTCTCTGCATGGCTTTGTTTACAACTTATTCCTTGAATCATGCAGCAATTCTGAATTGTCAGTGGGGTTCCCCTTTAAGCTGCATAGTTAGATAGCAAAGAATGACATCTTGCCAAGCGCATGCTTAAATGCAGGCGATGTATCCTGGATTTCTCATTATGGGAGAGCTGTAAGACTATTACGGGATTTTGTCTTTGAAGGAAGTAAAAATATCTGATAATTCCACTTGATAAGATCGCTTTATAAAAATAAAACTGTCTAGAAATGGGTTGAATCAGCTCATAATATTCTTACAGTAGTCGTATAATGAGAAATATTAGATATATTGCCTACGTTTACGATGCGTTCACTTGCCAAGGCACGATTTATTGCACCGTGTCTGGCCTTATGAGAGAATGTAGCGTTTTCCGGCGGGGAGGCTATTTAAATTTCAGCAGCAGCTGAAACGGCTCTATTGTCACTGCAGGATTAGCTCTGAGAGTAGTAGGTATTCTTATTGTACGTGTTATTAAGGCCGTTTTTATTATTCAAAAGTCTCTGTTGTTGCAGCACAGAAAGAAATTGAAAATCTAGATGTAATGCTGGGGTAGGCTACTGCAGCGGCCTTCAAACAACAGCGCAGCAGCGTTTAACACTGGCAGCAGGTGTAAGTTCACTTTCCAGGCTTTGAGAAAATATATCTTCATTTCAAACTGCGTGTATTTATCCATCTTCTACATTTTTAATGGGCTCATCTCACGGAAAACTGAAAAAAACCCTCACTTTATTTAACGTTGAGATCAATCTGAAAGTTTTTAAGTGTACCGGCCCATATCTGGAGAACCGGCAGCAAAACAGCTTGTTGTGAATGTTTTTGTGAGGTCACAACACGTGTTTTTTATATATATATATATATATATATATACACACTCCCGATATACAACGATCAGGCATAACATTATGACCGCCTCCTTGTTTCTACTCTCCTTGGCCAGTTTATCAGCTCCACTTACTGTATAGCTGCACTCTGTAGTTCTACAGTTACAGACTGTAGTCCATCTGTTTCTCTGATACTCTGTTACCCTGTTCTTCAGTGGTCAGGACCCCCATGGACCCTCACAGGGCGGTGGATCATTCTCAGCATTGATGTGGTGGTGTGTTAGTGTGTGTTGTGCTGGTACGAGTGGATCAGACACAGCAGTGCTGCTGGAGTTTTTATGTGTCCATTCACTGTCCACTCTATTAGACACTCTTACCTTGTTGGTCCACCTTGTAGATGTAAAGCCAGAGACGACAGCTCATCTGCTGCTGCACAGTTTGTTCTGGTCGTCCTCTAGTCCTTCATCAGGGGGTCACAGGACGCTGCCCACAGGACGCTGTCAGCTGGATATTTTTGGTTGGTGGACTATTCTCAGTCCAGCACTGCCACTGAGGAGTTTAAAAGCGCTGCCACTGGGCTCTGGAGTAGCGTCAGAAGGACCAATCTGGGTTTGCCGAATGCCAGGAGAACATCACCTGCCTGACTGCGCTGTGTCAGCTGTAAGGTTTGGTGGAGGAGGGATGATGATATGGGTTTTTTTTAGGGGTTGGCCTAGAATCCTCAGTTCCAGTGAAGGGAAATCTTAAAGCTTCAGCAGAACCAAGACATTCTATGCTTCCAACTTTGTGGAACTTTTCTCTTCCAGCATGGCTGAGCCCCAGTGCACAAAGAAATGTCCATAAAGGCCTGACTGGGTGAGTTTGGTGTGGAAGAACTTGACTGGCCCTCACAGAGCACTGACCTCAACCCCACCCAACACCTTTAGGACGAACTAGAACGGAGATTGTGAGCCAGGCCCTCTCGTCCAACACCACTGTCTGACCTCACAAATGCTCTTCTGGAAGAATGGCCAAATATTTCCACACACCCTCTTCAAAATCTTGTAGGAAGCTTCCCAGAAGAGTGGAAGCTGTTAGAGCTGCAAAGGGGGGCCCAAATCCATAGGAATGCCTATGGATTCAGAATGAGATAAAATAATAAAAGCTCCTGTGAGCGTTGTGTAGGTGTCCCAATACTTGTGTCCACATAGGGTATCTATAAGCACAAATACAGAAGTCGTTTTAACTAAATAAATAAATAAATAAATAAATAAATACGAGACACGAGACAAATGTAAGAATTGGACCCTTTAAATAATTCATTCGTCCCCTAGAGGGCAGTGGAGCTACACATGCCGCAGCGCAGGCAGAGCAATGAGAGAGCGATGTGGGTTACAGTCCAGCATGGTTGTTGTCCTGAAACGTAATTGAAGCAAAAGGCCAGGTTGTGCTCACTGCGACTTCACCCTCATTCCCCACCTTCAAACTCCTCTACAGAAGCTTTTAGTTTCGTCACCTGAACTTCCTTCCACTCTCCAGCACACACACACACACACACACACACACACACACAGCCATGCAATTTGTACCAGGCAGCTCTTGGGATCCAATCCTATAGTCATCTAGCTTTCATTACTTGCTGCGAATTCAGAGGACGATTGCAAGTGCTGTCATAGCAGCAGATAAGAGGGAAGTATGGCTTTTGTCATTTCAGCAGCAGGAACACTAGGGGAACAGAGCCGTCTTGCATCTCTGCCTTGTCACAAACTCTGTGGAGTCGCTTTCTTTCTTTCTGCCGTGGCCCAGTAAGCAATGATTCTTGAAAGCGTAGGAGCGTAGTCCTTCAGTTCCTTCACCGCGTTCAGCTTCTGCAGCTCTTCTGCTCTTCTATATGTGGGCTTCGGTGGAGCCATGCAGGTCCTACCAGTCCCAGGCAGTTTCCATGAATGGAGTCCATTGTATTCTTTAAAATATGACCTTTTTATTTGGGGTGTTTAGACAAATACTAACCAAAGTAAGTGCTTAACCTTCAGGAAACGTTATGTTGCCAAACCAGAGACTATATGAGCTGCGTGCACCATAAATGACTGAGTAACAGGGTTGATTCCTGGGTAACGTATACACCATAGAGCAGAAGGGAAAGTTTAAAACATGGTTTTAATCCAAAAGTGCCATTTAAATCCGCGTTTCAAGCCGTTTTCCTTTCATTTTCATTTAAAATGATTGAAAATTAAAGAGGACAACAAGCTTGCAAGTAGCAGGGCTGTGACTCTAGCCTCGAATAAGCATTCAGGAGTGGTCAGCAGGACAGGGTGCGTATGTTGCTACTACTAACTACTACTAACCATTTAGATACATACATTTAGAAAAGAAGACATATAAATGCATATTTATTGTTTTTTTTTCTAACAGTAATTTTGATAACAGGGTTGAATAGTTAAGCTTTACCAGTGCAAACAAATCAATGAAAAGAGCAAACTGAATAAGAATACTGACCTGTCTGATGGTCACTCTACAGAGAACAACACAGTGATGAAAACTCCTGTTTATAATAAATTGGGGCAGTCGTGGGCTGGAGGTCAGGGATCCAGCCTCGTGACCGGAAGGTTGCCGGTTCGATCCCCAGAGCCGACAGCACATGACTGAGGTGTCCTTGAGCAAGACACCTAACCCCCAACTGCTCCCCGGGGGCTGTGGATTGGGCTGCCCACCGCTCCGGGCAAGTGTGCTCACTGCCCCCTAGTGTGTGTGTGCTCACTAGTGTGTATGTGGTGGTTCACTTCACGGATGGGTTAAATGCGGAGTTGAAATTTTCCCGTTGTTGTGGGAATAATAAGGGTCTCTTAAATGTCGTCATAATAATAATAATAATTTCGGTAACGTGGTCACTCCTAAAATGTGGGACACGAGTTAAAATGACTTTTGTTAACCCCTTTTGTTAACATCCCAGACTTATTTACATACTAAGGCTTATTATTCAGTAACTACAGGGATTTCAGTGCAAACTAACCGAGCTGTTCTTAGGTTATAAATAATATGTAATAACCTTTTGGGGCCATTGGTGGGCCCTGGCCATTTGCTCGCTGGCCATTTAAGCTGGTTTTTAATAGGGAAAATAATTCCATTAAAATTAAATTGTCCAGTCATGAACCAAATAATTTTATTATTATGGTGTTACTGGAAGAGTTTGATTAATATATTCCAGAAGTAGTTCATAGAAGTCGGTGAGTTGGGTCGGCCCAAAACCATCATATTAAGGGTGGATACAGGAATAACTTCAGTTACAGATCATGCTTTACAGAAGAAAAGTCCATGTCAACATTTGCTATTAAAAAGGTTATGGGGCATAAATTGAACTCTCTTCAAGAAAAGCGCTTAAAACACTCATACAGAAACCGAACGTTGGGCCAAAAGCAGATTTCTGACTGATCTGTAGCTCATGGACTCACTGAATATGCTTGCGGAGATCACGAGCATGCATCAGATCAAAGCAATACGAAGGAATGCAGACAGAAGAGTAGAAAGTAGATAGAAAAGTTAAAGCAACTCCTCACAAGCTCATCAACTGAGGTGAAGATATGCTAGTAATGCCAGCTGAGGTGTCGGGTAATTCACAGTCATCTGTTTTGGTTAAAGACTTTGGATTGATCTGCCTCTTCAGTGCAAACTGTAGCCCTGTGTGATGTAATATGGATGTTGGTGAAGTTTAATATAGTGCAGTGCAGCAATAGAGTCAGTAGCTCGCTAACTGTCCAGGCTAGCCGTTCGCTAAAAGGCTACATATGGTGCAAAATGCAGGAAACTCAGCTAAAAACTCCTGTGGAATATACCAGTAGAAAAGTGAAATATGCCAAGAGTTGAGGAAAATCTGCCAAGAGCTGAGTGAAAAATGGGTGAAATCCATTATATCCAGTGGAATATGCCAGTGGCTGAGAGAAATGTGGTAAAAATCCAAGTGAAATGTTTCAAAGCCTGAGGAAAATCTGCCAAGAACTGAGTGAAATCTGTTTAAATAGGCTGAAATCAACTATATCCAGTGGAATATGCCAGTGGCTGAGTGGAATTTACCAAAAAGCAAGTGAAATATGACAGAACCTGAGTGAAATCTGCCAAGAAACGAGTGAAATCTGAGTTAAATATACTAATTATTTACCATAGCATTGGTTAAGATACATTTCCTTCATATTCGATGAACTTTTAAGCATGAAAAACTTGAAAAAACACAAAACAATCTTTTTTAAGCCCTTGAATTGTATGTGAACATTTGTAACATGTAAACAAAGAACGAGCCCTTAATGCAGTGACTTAACGTCCATGTAGTCCAGTCCCACCGCTCCACAGCAAAACTACAACCTATTGGACAAAAATGTGGTTCTCATATTGTCGCCTCAATACTTAGCAGTTTCATTGATTCGCGTCTCTCCATTCTAGTGATGCACACAAGCTACGTGACAGCTAACAGCTCCACCTTGTGGAGAACCTCCAGCCTGCTAAACTGTGGTGTGATCAAAAACAGGCTTTTTAGAAACACAGTTAGCGTAGCATGAATTTTGCATGCTTATGCCACGTTGGCCATGTTTACTAATCCTGAAGCCAGAAGATTTTATCTGGAGAAAGTTCCGGCCAATCATGTGAAGCAATGTGCTTGTTGCTCAGTTCCCCGGGCTTGTATTTTTCTGTGCTCCTGATTGGGTAAAAGGGCAATGAACGTGGAGAGACCACACCTTTTACAAACATGACTTATAATCGACCGATCTATTCCTGTATTTAGTAGAAAAATAGTTCTATTTTTACTTTCTCTACCCGTTACCAATTGTTTTGCAGGTGGTTACCAGTAGGGTGGCGCCACAGTGCCCATCTTTCACCACTATTTCCATACATTTACATTTATGATATTTGGCAGACGCTCTTTTCCAGAGCGACTTACAGTTTCATCATTTTACACAGGTAGGCGAAGGTGGTGTTGGGAGTCTTGCCCAAGGACTCTCACTGATACAGTGTAGGGCGCTTATCCAGGCAGGGATTGAACCCTAATCTACAGCGTAGAAGGCAGAGGTGTTATGCACTACACTATATCACTATATCTCTATATTACCATATATTACCATATTACCCAAAGGAAGCAGTAAATAAACTCTGACATTCTGTTTGATATCTTTAAAGAAACAAGATTGATTTTTTTTTTTTTTACCTGTATTTTCACACTTGGGCTTATCCAAAGCTGTGCTCACTTGCACTGTCAGAGGTTTTCGCCTAAAGCTGATTTTTGGAAAGTGCTTTTAGACTGATCAATACCAACCAGAGATACTCATTCCTGTTTCATAACTTCCCTCATGTTTTCATTGCCCTTGTCTTTTGATTTCTCCACAATGCTGTCCTTGATTTGAATGAATTAATTACACTGTGAGCCAATTTAAATTTTTTTTTTTCCGCTTTTGTATTTTTATCTAGTTTTCTTGTCCAATTTCACATTATAATGTGGTGCTTTGTGTTGTCAACTTTCCTCTCAGCTTTTATCTCTGGAAAACACCATGAGCATTTCTAGTGATGACATGCTTGGGACGAAGCTGGTTAGCGCAGTAATAACTTCTGGGTCGGCATAATTCACTCTCACAAAAACATAACAAAAAAATGGACTGGCCTCTTCACCAACATTCATCTCTTTTTCCAGAGCTCTGAACTTTGCAATCTGGCGAGGTTAAGGACGATTCATTTTCTGCATTAAAGCAAAAATGTATTGTACAGCTGCTTAACTAATTAAGAGACATATATATATATATATATATATATATATATATATATATATATATATATATATATATATATATATATATGTGTGTGTATATGTATATATATGTATATGTGTGTGTGTGTATGTGTGTGTGTGTGTGTGTGTGTATATATATATATATATATATATATATATATATATATATATATATATTTATTTATATATATATATATATATATTATATATACACCAACAATTTTACTTGTGTAAAATGATCAAATTGTAAGTCGCTCTGGATAATAGTGCCAGCCGTGTGTGTGTGTATATATATATCATTACTAATTAATATTAATATTCTATACATTTTTTTTATTCAAATATTAACACTTTTCTCAGCAAATAAACACAAAAAACACTAATACACAAATAGATTTTGAAAATGTGTCTTGAGTGCCTACGACTTTCGCTCAGTACTGTATATAAATTTGTGGTTAGTATAAAAAGCAGTCACCTAGTTTTTGATGTGCGAGTTGGAAGCCAAGAAAAAGTTACGCTTGCTACCCAAACATAAAGTAAACAGAGAGTTGTGTCCTGATGTAGGTGGTGTTGTTAGGCACTGACTATTGGGTTGTTTTTCACGTCTCTACTTGCTTACATGTTCAGCTGCTGCATCTAGCGTGTATTATTTCCTAAAGAAGGTTCCTCAACGGTTCTTTAGTAAAGAAAATGGTTCTGAACACTCAAAGAAACCTTTGCATGAGTAAAAGGCTTTTTCAGTTTGATGGGAGAATGTGCTATAGATGGTTCTATGTAGAACCTTTTGGAAAATGCTCTATATAGAACCAAAAAGGGTTCTTCTATTGTTTCAGCCTTGATATCATAACAGTAGCGAACCCTTTGGTGCTATAAAGCATCCTTTACAAAAAGATCATGCAAAGGGTTCTTTGAGCGTTCATGGTTCTATATAGAACCATTCTCTTTACTAAAGAAGCCTTGAAGAACCAACTTTTTTTAAGAGTGTCTAATGCACTGCACACATACTCACTAATATAACTACAGCAAAGTACTATACCACACTGTACTGTATACACCTACAAAAAGTGGTTCTTCAGGGGTTCTTTAGTAAAGACAATGGTTCTGTTTGAACCATAAGAACTATTTCAGGCTTAAATGGTTAACTGGATAGTGCGATGGTTCTTCAGAGGTATGGAGAATGTGTTGCATATGGTAATATACAAAACCTCGTACAGGTTTTGAAGGAAAAAACCTGCTTTACTTTAATGGAAGTCAATGGAACCAGAATATTTCCCAAGTCATTTTGGTCTTTTAGGCCATTCATCATGAAATTTAGAGACAATATAAAGAATAATGGGCATTTTCAAATTATATCTATTATATATCTCCATCCATCTATTCCATCTATTTTCTAAGACATGGGGAGAACATGCAAACTCCACACAGAGAGGACCCCGGTCACGCGGCCGGAGAATCGAACCCAGGCCCTCCTCGCTACCTGCTGCGCCACCGCGTATGTATGTATGTATGTATGTATGTATGTGTGTGTGTGTGTGTGTGTGTGTGTGTAGGGGAATCATTTTAGGTGCTATATATAACAATTTCCAAAAAGGAGATAGATATATATGTATGTATGTGTATGTATCTATATTAACACTTTTCTCAGCAAATAAACACAAACAACACTAATACACAAACATATGTGTGTATCTATATATATACATGTGTGTGTGTGTATGTATGTATGTATGTATGTGTGTGTATATATATATATATATATATATATATATATATATAAATAAATATCCTTTTTGGAAATTATTATATATAGCACCAAAAATGATTCCCCTTTTGTTTCAAGCTTGTCATTGTAACAGCAGAGGAAACCTTGCTGGTTATCCTAATATATGGTACGTCTAGAACATACAACTGTGCTTACCTACCCTTCTCTTCCCTGTCTACAGATAGTTTGTTTAGCTTGCTGCATGCGCTGAAACTGACATATATTACTCATACTGTATATCCAGCAACATGAAACATGGTGGCTCAATGCTACACACACACACACACACACACACACACACACACACACACATTGATATGCATGTGCCTACAGTACAAAGCAGCGAATGCAGAGTTCCATACACAAGAACAAGAGCTTGACAATATGAGCAATGAGCAATAACAAACAATACAGCATGTCACAGCCGCGCAAACACACATGACAAAAGCCAACATCCCCCCACGTTTACGCAGATAAACCCACGGGACAGACACAAAGAAGCTCTCGCAGGAGAACTTCGAGCGCATGCACCTTTATGTTACTCTGGAATAGTGGCGCTTCTTGTTGGAAAACAGCCTGAGCAGAAAGAGGCAGGAGGACTCGAGTTTAATTTGAATTCATATTTATTTCCTTTACGTAAACCGGCGCCGTGCAGACTTCACATTTGATTTTTTTTGTGCTGCAAGACATTAACATCACTACAATAGGCAGAGTACATGTTGCCAAATGGAGCGACCAGCACTGTACACCACCGCCCCCATGGCATACTGATCAATAGAGCATTGATCAAGAGAAAAAATGAAGTAAAAAATAAAGATGAAGTGGCCCGAAAGACAATATAACACAGGAACATAGTGCAATACTGACTGTGATGGTAAAAATCATGCAAATAGAAATAATGCAGGTTTGCACAATAAGACGACATTGACACATCAAACAAAAGTGGCCCGAAAGCTCGTCTCTTCCTTCTTCTGTGAAGAAAACGGTTCTGTATAGAACCATGAACACGCAAAGAGCCCTCTGCATGATTGAAAGGGTTCTTCTGGTTGATGGAAGAATATGGTTCTATGCAGAACCTTTTTAAAATGGGTTCTTCTATTGTTACAGGCTTGATGTCGTAACAGTAGCAGAACCCATTTTTTGGTGCTATATAGAACCTTTTCATAAAGGTTCTTTATAGTACCATCTACATAAGACTGCAGTCTGAAGAACCTTTTCACAATGCAAAGAAACCTTTAATCATGCAAAGGTTTCTTTGAGTGTTCATGATTCTATATAGAACCATTTTCTTTACTAAAGAACCCTCGAAGAGCCGTTGTTTTTAAAGAGTGATTGTCATCGCAACAGTAGCAGAACCCTTTTTGGTGCTATATAGAACCCTTTTCAAGAAGGTTCTTTATAGTATCATGGACGGCTGCAGCATCACCAGGGATCGAACTCGAGATATAAAGGTTCTGCCCCCAGAACCTTTATAAGTGTAGGAGAACGTGGCCGCAGTATCGAAGACGTCAAAGAAGTTCAACGTCTGAAGAAACCAAGAACATGAGCCAAAGAAGTGGCGGTGGCCTAATAACGTGGCCTTTTTACAGCTCAAGCTCTAAAGCATTCTGGGTGACAATCTAAGCTGTCAGTCACTGGAGCTTCTTGATAGCTCCTGTGATGCTGGAGAAGATGAAACCGATGCCTTCAGGAGTGGTCCTGGTTCTGCTGGCAATCATGGAGATGGTAAGACTGGTATGAGCAAGAAATGCTTGTCAGCTGTTTGTAGCTCTTCAACTGCAGTTTACGATAACACAATCTTGGCCTTCTTTCGCCTCCTTGCTCTCATGATCAATTCCTAATTTACAGCTGGCCTCCACCGAACATTGGCCTGAGCACTAACTTTAGGCTAGTGGCTGTTACTGTTGACTCCATTTGAATTGTATACCTGTGGATGAGTGTGCCATGTGAAGCACTGTAGGAGCGCGATCGGTTCAGATTAATATCAGATGTAAATCACATTAAAAAGATAACGTAAACAGCCTGGTCAGAAACTTGAATTGCCTGCTGTGTGAATGTAGCCGACTCACCAATCCTCACTTAGTCGCCACATTTTCCGAAGTGTCCCATATTCGCCATATTGTTCAGATTAATGTGAAACTGTCAGCTGCAAGAGTCCAGGGAACAACTTTTCTTTAGGAACAATTTTTTTTTTGAAAACATTCAAAATATTGGCACCTTATTATTAATATTTGAAACATTCCCTGACCAGGATAACAGCACAGAGTTGCTTTCGGTAAGGCTGAAGAACACTTGGGATGCTGGACCACATTTCTAGTTCTTTGATATTCTTGGGTCTTCGCTTGCGGGTGACCCTCTTCAGCACACACCCCAGGTTTTCAGTTTTCAGTTGAGAAATCTGTGGAGTGAGAAGGCCGTTGCAAAACTTTAACTCTGCGTTCCTACAACCATTTCTGAGGATTTTTGATGTGTGTTTGGGGTCATTATCTTGCTGGCCAAGTTCCAGTCTTCAGGCATTTAGTGGAATTAATTATGCTATTGATTTTCATGAGAGCCCCTGGAGTACCATCAGCAAACGGCTCTTCCCAAACGCTGCATCTGTTCATGGAGGTCGTGTCTGACAGTGGATTACAATCACTCAATAAATAAATAAATAAATAATATAAAAAATAATCTCAACATCCTGGAAACTTCTGAAACTGTGATCTTGAGTCCCTTTTCACTCAAATTCCTACCCGATAAATGGAACTCAATTTCTCCAAACATTTCTGAGAAACATTTGAATCCTATTTACTTTCATGTGATTCCCTTTGCCCAAATTCTGAGGGATGCCAAAGGTTCTAGACCTGGCTGTGTTTCTTCAAACTACAAGTGAGAGGGGGGGGGGTTTCCAGACTCTCTTGTTTTTTCTTTTTTACTTTTCATGAGAATTTTGTTGGTTTTTATTACCTTCACTGTTCAGATCCAACCAGCCTCTCTAGCTGTGTGTTTGAGCATACCTGCGCTATGATGGTTTCCCTGTCTTGCCTCTGTGCCTTTTCTTCACACTGTGCTCTAATTAAATGAGTGAGGTCACACCTTTGCTTCCCTTTGGTTCATGCCAATGTCACAGACTCCAGACTCAAAGCCACCAAGGCTGAGGTTGGTGAAACAAAGCCGGCGAATGTGGGTAGAAGGGAAAGCAAAGTGAGAAAGCTGCATTTGAATAGAAAGTGTTCATTGACCAGTAGGCCTTTCTTTACTAGAGCCCCAGGAGAATGAATTCCAAGGCCTGGAGGCTCGTCTGAAAGCGGATGAGCGTAGCATGGAGGAGTTGAAAAGACAATGTTTTTATTTCCCCCTAAGCTCTCACAGAGTCCTCGCCTTGTTTTAAATCAGTCATGCTTTAGATCTTTCTCAATCTCTTTTGAAGTTCAAGCTGTGGACCATAGTGATGGGGCCGATTTCACAGTGATGTAGATGGAGGAACAGGGCACCAAGGTGCAGCAGCTGAAAGCTGAATTCAGTGAGCTAAGGAACTTTGCAGGTTGAAGACTTCTATATGCTTCTGATACTACTTGTTCTACTACTGCAGCTAATATAATGCTGCATTATTGATTCTAATGAACATAATTCTTCATCTGCACTCAATGGTCGCCTTTTTAGCTATGCCTACTTTTTATCCACACTAATTGCATTTTATCAGCTCCACTGACCATATAGGAGCACTTTGAAATTCTACATTTACAGACCATCTGTTTCTCTGCATACTTTGCCACCCTGTTCTTCAGTGGTCAGAACCCTCACAGGACCCCCACAGAGCAGGTACTATTTGAGTGGTGGATCATTCTCAGCAGTGGCACTGACATGGTGGAGGTGTGTTAGTACATGTTGTGCTGGTGTGAGTGGATCAGACCCAGCAGTGCTGCTGCTGGACTGAGAACCATAAACATTTAGCCAACAGCAACCTGTGACCACTGATGAAGGACCAGAGGATGACCAACATGAACTGTGCAGCAGCAGATGAGCTGTCGTCTCTGACTTTACGTCTACAAGGTGGACTGATGAGGAAGGAGTGTCTAATAGAGTGGACAGTGAGTGGACACAGTGTTTAGAAACTCCAGCAGCACTGCTGTGTCTGATCCACTCGTACCAGCACAACACACACTAGCACACCACCGCCACGTCAGTGTTACTGCTGAGAATGGTCCACTATGCAAATCGTACCTGCTCTGTGTGGTTTCTGAGGAGGGCCTGACCACTGAGGTACAGGGTAACAGAGAAAAAGATGGACTACAGTCTGTAACTGTAGAGCTACAAAGTGCACCTATATGGTCAGTATAGCTGATATAATGGGCAATAGATGTAAACACAAGGTGTATCCACTAATAATGCTCAGTGAGTGTATATTGCATCTCCGGTGTATGTTTCCCTACATTCCAGCCATCACATGGATTTGTTTGGTTCCATCAGCAGCACCTTATTTAATTTAATGAAGGATTGATTGGATGTGCTACTGGATAGTAACTGTAAACACGGGGTCTCCTGATACCTGACATGAACAGAGCTTACACATCATTTGTGTAATGTCTAATCCTTCTAGAAACTCGGAAATAGTTTCACATGACTGATATTTTCACTGTTGATCCGCTGCCGCTCAATCTGTTCGAACACATCTGCGCTGCCCAGAGCAGGAGAGCGAAGAAAATCAACAGGGATTTTAATCAATATTTCTCAGTTTCTTTTATAATAAGCTTATTTGTGAAGTCTTAGACTTTGACACAGCATGTCAGGCCTGTTTAGTCTTTATTTCTGTCCATATGTTTTGCTCTTTTTTCACTGAAAACCAAACATAAGGTGTAGCGGAACAATAATAGACTTCTAAGGTTCAACCATGAGAACAGTACAGTGTGTCGGTACATTAGAAGAACATGTTCTTTTGGTGCATTTCAGTAATGCAAGCTGAGAAGAAGCTGAGTGTGTTCTGTATGAGCCCCTTCAGATCAATATGTCCTTGCATCAGTGGGAAAACTCAAAGATGCATCTTGTTTTCGTGTCACTGGTAGTGCTGTTAAAGTTAAGTGAGTTGCACCATAAAGGTCAGAGTGGCCATTCAGGACCTGCGTTTTCGGCTGCCGTAGTGCTCCCACAAGAGAACATCTCTGCTTTATCTTTGCTGTCATTGGAAAACTTTCATCCTCCATGTGCATTTCATGAGGAATGGAGGACTGATTTCTTGGAAGAAAATTTCATTCCTTTAAGGGAGAAATTCTTAGATTTTCTGAAAAACCAATCCCATTTATTTTTACCCCAACTTCTTGTTTTCGAGTGTCAATATTTGTGTTGTAGTCATGGTGACCCCTGGTTCCTATCACCACCACTGTGTAGAAATCACCATTTATTGGGTACAATCAACTGTCTCACACCAAATCTTAATGACTGAGTCATGCAGAAATTGGTGGAAATCACCTTTAACATATGTTGAAGTTAAAAATATTTGCTTATGAAGTCTCAGAAATGTGGAGTTTTCTTGACAGTTGTGATAAGTAGTGATAAGTAGTGTGTGAAAACCACTGTGTTCAGCGGAGGCTAGAATTGCGTGCTTTGTAAATGCTTCTGAAATTAAAATAAACAAACAGTGAGTCAAATAAATCAAATGGGCCAAATTGCCTGGGCCTGTAGATCGTATAACACAGCTAACGGCTGTAAATAGCCATGGTTGGTGAAAGGAAAATACAGGCTATTCTGTGTTACTCAGTTCCTAATATCAGGAATGAAACATTTATAAGTAGAAATGTAATTTTCTCATGTCTAAATAGAATTCCTGAAAACATGCTTAGTTTTTTTGTCAAGTATGAACAGCATTTTCTGATTAAAAGCTAAGAGCCAAACAGAGCTTCACTTGGCATGGGCCTTTAATATGTTTGACCTCATTTACATGTTGAATGTTGATTGGCTGACTTGACGAATAGCTCTTTTTTACCATTTTATGCGATGATGCAGTTTTACTGCTGAGTTTCTGGAACCGAACTTAATTTTTAATTTTTCATTTTAAATATCACCTTGATGTGTAGCCCAACTTGTGGTTTTGGATAGTAAATATAGTAGCAAAATGAAAAAGTTATAGGAACTTGAATAACAATTGAAGTGTTACTCAGGTCAATATTTGTGTTGTAGTCATGGCAACACTCGGTTCCTCTCACCACGGCTGTAGAGAAATCGGAGTTCCTACAATCAACTATTTCAAACCAAATCTCGGTGACTGACTTATGCATAAATTGGTGGAAATCACCTTTAACATATGCTGAAGTTAAAATCGATTGCTTATATAGTTGGCGTTTCAGAAATGTGAAGTTTCCTTGACAGTTGTGGTAAGTAGTGCGTGAAACCCTCTGGGTGTTTAGTGGAGGATAGAATTGCATGCTTTGTAAATCCTTGCAAAATCAAAATAAACAAACGGCGAATTGAACGAATCAGATGAGCCAAATTGTCTCGGCCAGTCGACGACATAACATGGCTACTGGCTGTGAATGGCCGTGGTGGGTGAAGGAAACATACATTTTGTCTTATTATGTAGATCGAAGGGTTTTTCATGTATAATGTATCTCAATGCTTGAACCAAACACATACAATGAGCCAAATGCGATGTGTTTTTCTCGACATGCCTCACTCCGCTGAAGTCATATTGAGAGCGAATATCTCATAGACTGTGCGTAGCGGGAATATCATAGACTTCCTTTCTCTTTCTTGCTCGCTCTAACGTGTCTTGCTGTGACAGATGGGAGCTGTCTATGAACGCTGATGACACATAAAGGCGATTAGAGTTCAGCCTCCCAGTACCGGCTCCAGCCTTCACAGCCCATTATGGAAAGCTACTGTAAGCATCTCGTTTGTAGGATCCAAACTTTTAAACACTAGAGGCGTTTGGATAACTTCATAAATCTCCATTAGAAGCTAAATGTCACAGCGCGGCTCGTTCGGATGAGGAGGGAAAAAGAGAGGCAGAGCAGAGAGGAGCACGGAGAACAGGAGAAGAGAAGAAGCGAGCTGAAAAGCGCTAGAGGCGAAAGGCTGAGCTAGTGGTTACTCTTCAAAAAAAAGAGAGAGAAAAAACATACAAAAAAATAAAATAAAATAAACAACAGGTGCTCACACTTCAGTTCTAACGCTGCATTGAGAAGAGCTCTCAAAAAAGGTTCTTCGACTGAAGCTGCTGGGGTGCACGCTTAGCATAGCAGGCCCATCACGCATCTCGCATGGAGTGGAGTGTGGAGTCAGAGGGTTCAGAGAAAAAGCACTTGGCTCTCTCTCTCCTGCCTCTAACCAGTGATGAAAGACACTCCATATCGCCCATGTAGGGTCACCCCATGAACACCAGGCCCCGTTCCCTGAGGCCTGGAATTGCTGGGTGCTTTGACTTCTTGAATAAGCCACCACTCTGACAATCGAGAGAACTGCCAGCAGTCAGATTTCTCCAGATGCTTCTATTACACGATAGTCTCCATGAGGAACATCTGGTCCAGAACGGCCGGCTTGCACTCGACACGTCTGCTGAGGAGTAATTGCTCGTATGCAAGCAATTCTGTTCCCTTACATGTCTGCTGCCATCTGAAACATCTGCTGAAATCTGGCAGAAACATCCCGGTTTGAACGCGACTAACAGTGAAGAGAGTCTTCATCTCTCTCCGTATCACCTTTTAAGATCATTCGCAGTGATCTACTCTCATTAGATTGTGTACGTTCGAATGCTTAAGAGCCTGTTTTCATGCTCCCCTGCAGCATAGTTGAAGCTACGTTGGCCGTGGATTGGAAACGTTATTGCCGCATTTACCGCCACTCACGGTTGGATCATTAGCGTTTAACGCGCTTTATATAAGCTCTAATATACCGAGAGTACAGGCAAAGCTCCAGATAGCTGTTTAGCCACTCGTAGCCTCAAACAGCTCTGCTGCTCAGTTGCACTGCTGTTCGCTCGGCACTTATTTTAGAAATGAAAATGGAAGTGCTGGAAACTGTTCAGTGAAAGGAAAGAAGTAGAGCTGAAAATCTCAGATTTGATTACCGCTCTACGGGAAGCGATTCAATACATCATAAAATCCTTATGCTAGATGTAAAACCACATACTACACCCTGCTGTACCCATTACCCTGAAGGCTTCGTCTTCAGAGGAGGCCTGAAGATTTCCAGCAGTTAAAGAATGGATGTCGATTTTAGATTTTATTCTGTAGCATCGTCTCACATGTATTTAACCTCTGCAGGTGCTGTAGCGGTAGGTTTATAATAAGTGTGCACGGCAAAGAATGTCTAAGCATGTTATATTATCTTTCATCTAGTCAATATGTCCAGTATTTGTCATTGCAATATTTTTTTTTTTTTTTTTTTTTTTAATCTAGAAAAATGTCTTCCATTTGTATGTAAGTCTACTTGTAATTGGGAAAATGAAGATTGGAATGGAAGTGCAATTGTCTGCCAATAGAATAATACACTTTCATTAGATAACATGACATAAAACAAGCTAAAGTAATCTTCTAGCAAAATCACAATGAGATTATTTATATACAGTACTGTGCGAAAATCTATTTATTTGTGTAGTTTGTGTTTATTTGCTGAGAAGTATGTATATATATATATATATATATATATATATATATATATATATATATATATATATATATATATATATATATATATATATATATATATATATTATGGATGTTAGTTAGTTTGTGGGCTGCACGGTGGCATGGTGGGTAGCGCTGTCTTCTCACAGCGAGGAGGGCCTGGGTTCGATTCCCCTGCCGGGTGACCGGGGTCCTCTCTGTGTGGAGTCTGCATGTTCTCCCCGTGTCTGTGTGGGTTTCCTCCGGGTTCTCTGGTTTCCTCCCACAGTCCAAAGACACGCAGTCAGGCCAATTGGACGTGCTAAATTGCCCCTGGGTGTGAGTGTCTGTCTGTGTCTGTCTGTCTGCCCTGTGATGGACTGGCGACCTGTCCAGGGTGTATCCTACCTTCCGCCCGAAGACTGCTGGGATAGGCTCCAGCATCCCCCCGCGACCCTGATGGAGAAGCGGCTTAGAAAATGGATGGATGGACAGTTAGTTTGTTTACCCATCTCCAAGCCTCTCCTCCTCGAGGAAGCCCCAGTATTATATGTAGTTAAAAAGCAGCTCCTGGTTTGACCAATCACTGCTCAGTAAATTGAGCTCATGATGTAATTGATGATATTAACGAGTCTCTGTGGCGGCTGTGAAGGTGTCCAGGAAAAATATGGACCGATAAAAATTAGCTTAGACGCCTAAAACCTTTGCATATATATCTATATAAACTAGATTTAAGATGTTTTCTGTTGCTTAGATATAATTTATTCAGCATGCTGAAGTAAGAACCCAGTTCTATTATTATTATTATTATTATTATTATTATTATTATTATTAACTGAGGGGCTGACAACATATTCATTAAACTTAACTTATTAACCCTTTCATTTAACTTAAACTAAAAAACCTGAATAATCCACTATTTGTCCAGTAAAGAACTGCACAGATGTGGCTAAACCACAAGCATTGCTACACATGTCATGTGCAGGAGCCAATATTCCCATTTCTATGTGGTGCTCTATGTAGAGAGTAGGGAGCCACTTAAGATTCAGTCCCAGCATCGGGGGAAAGGGACACTAGTTTGATGCTAATATAAGGTTAGAAATTGCTTTGATGTGCTAATGTAAATTAGCACTGTGGTCACAGAATTTGATGATCAAAAATTGCTTTTATAGTGAAGGTTTTCTGCCGCTGTATTCTGATGTGATGTTTAAAGTATAAAAGTCCATAAAATAAGTTCAGATGCACAATTTGCCAGGAAAATCTTTTCCAAAGGAGCTGCGTTTCTTGGTTAGATAATTATCTTGATAATTCATTCATAATAGCAAAAACCCATTAAATAGTGTATCATATTCTATGCTGTCCATTATTTTATAAAAGCAATAAACCATTTGAGGCCACACATTACAGTGATTTTATCAAGTGAGGGAGCTTTACTCTGTTTGCATTGTGCCTAACAACACACTTACCTGTGATCAAATCACTGTAAAGCATGGCCTTTAGTGGCTTTTATTGCTTTCTTATTTCATCGTTATGTTTGTTTGGGAATAAAATAGTTTGGTCATTTCATTTTTTCTACCAGATGCTTTTTCACTGTGACATCTAAGAGGACACAGCCAGGCAAGCTCTCCTATTGGATTACACTTCAGGAAGTGACTGTTACCAGTGAATCTGGTACAAGCTTTAAATGCTTGTGTTTAATCTAGAACAGCCAAAAAAGGGTTAATGTGCACAAACATTCACTTTGCACTAACATACTATTATAAACCCGATAGGTGGGCCAGCAAAATGAACGTTTTTGAAGGTAGGTTTTATTATTTATCACACAAACTAGTCAGTTCACCACTGCTTTGCTACTGTACTAATGAATGTACTACTAAGGGCACCTTTATGTTTAGTACGGTAGTATGCAGGACACAGCCTCAAATTTCAGCACATTCAATTCAGTTTCATTCCTTTTGAAACGATTCTGAATTATTTACACTGGAGGAACTGTTTACACAGTGATGGAATAAAGACAGTAAGAACAATACAAGCTTTTTCATGTTTGGAATAAGCCTGAGAATATCATTCTGGGCCATACATAGAAACATGCTTTATTGAATATAGCTGTAATCAACTGTAACAGTAGGAAATGAGTGCTACCTTCAGATCAATGCACATATTTTTACACCTCCTTCCTTCATGCAAGCACACGCACATTCAGTCACGCATGTCTAAACAAAAGCCTGAAATAACAATAGTTTAAAGCCAGTTGAGAGATGCGCTGCATCGAGCTGGTAGGTGCTGCAGGTATAGTTATACACTGAAGAGTGTGCTGATAATAGGCTGCTCTCCACCGTTGACCTAAAGGGGCTAAATGGGCCAGGCTTTAGGGCTGAGTGAGTGAGTGAGCATGTACTGGATCACTTATGTATGGCTCTTATGATGATGGGGTGCAGTCACACAGACGATAACATGCACACGCTGCTCAGCTCCACTCTAACATTCCTCCGTCTCCCAGCTCACAGGCGAGCGTCTTCTACGGGCAAGGGCGGAAAAAAAAATCCAAATCAATGCATTCAGCCGAACTGTGACCTTGAAACTGTGCAGAGTCTCCACTCCCCACACACACACACACACACACACATTCCTTTTCACTACATTATAGTGATTCAAGTAGGTTTCATTTGAAAAAGAAAAAAAAAAAAAGTTTACGATGTATTCATATTTATGCATATCGAATATATTAGTACAAAAACTAGTGACGTTAAGAAAAATAATAATAGCAAGAAAAACAAAAAACAGTCATTGAAAATGAAACCGCTTGTCTTATTCTTATAGAATAATCAAAATATTCAAGATAATATTCAATAGAATATCCAAAATATGACAACGCTCAGTATCTGCAGCCTGGCTGCTTTAAGGCTGAGCCTAAAATATGGTTGTTTCTGCTCTTTCAGCTACTCTTTTTCAGTAATAGTGATTTCTGATAAGGCATTGATGTTACATTTATGTGTTATGTAACAAATGAAATCCAAAAACGTATTTATTTTATTTAGTTATGAGCTAATGCCGATATCTGATATTTTTCTTGTACATTACTGCTGGCTGGTACATTAACATGTATAACATTTCCAAAAAAGTTGGGATGCTGCACTGTTAGAAATAAAGGTACCATGCAGGTAGATGATTTGTTCATCAAGGTGCAAACAATGTAAGTGTACCCTCAAAGGTACAGCAGTGGTTTTAAGGTCCGATTGTGTACCTTACATGAGTTTTTCCTAGTGGAAAAATAGATATTTTTACCTTTTCATAAACAAATGTTTTAAAACAGAACAGTAGAATAAAAGCCTGGAAGTGAGGCGGGGTGTGTGGAGTCAGTACAGCTAAGAGAATATAATTTCAATAGATTATGGTTCAGTTATAGGTACTGTATAGTAAAGGTACTGAGATGTACCCCTGAGGGGACCACCCAAGTGACAGTGTCGTACCTTTTTTTCTGAGAGTGTGTGCAATAATGTAAATAAAAACAGAATGCAATGATGTTCAAATCATTTAAACACTAGACTTAATAGGAAAAAGTACAAAGACAAGAAATAAAATGTTGAAACTTTTTGTGATAAATATATGTCCGTTTTGAATTTCATGCCAGGACTAAGTTTCAAAAAAGTTGGGACAGGAGCACGTTCACCGCTGTGTTGCATCACCTCTTCTTTTAACATCACCCTGTAAGCGTTTGGGAACTGAGGAGACACTGCTGTAGTTGTGTGACAAACAAGCTGGATTGTCCCTTACCTCTTTCGCCCAGACACGGCATCCATGATTTCCAAAAAGAATTTCAAATTTTGATACAGTATGTCAGACCACAGGACACTTTTCCACTTCGCCTCAGTGCATGTTTAAATGAGCTCCGGCCCAGAGAAGGCGGCAGTGTTTCTGGGTCCTTGAAGCTGGGTCACAAGCTTCAAATGTTTGTTTAATATAGAACAACCAAAAAAGTACATGTGGACAAACATTCCCTTTGCACTGTCCAGTAGATAATCTAGCAAAATAAACATTATCATAAAGGTAGGTTTTATTATTTCTGATACAAACTAAATGCCTAGCTCTCATAGTCAGTTCACCACTGCTTTTCTACTATACTAATGAATGTACTTCTAATAACACCTTTTTTTACGTTTAGTACAGTAGTATGCAGGACACAGCCTCAAATTTCAGCACATTCAAATCAGTTTCATTCCTTTTGAAACAATTCTGAATTATTTACATTGGAGGAACTGTTTACACAGTAGTGGAATAAAGACAGTAAGAACAATACAAGCTTCTTCATGTTTGAAACACGCCTGAGAATATTCCAAAAAGAATTTCAAATGTTTATACAGTATGTCAGACCACAGGACACTTTTCCACCTCACCTCAGTCCATGTTTAAATGAGCTCTGGCCCAGAGAAGGCGGCAGTGTTTCTGGATCCTGTTCATATTTGGCTTCTTCTTTGCATGGTAGAGGCTTAACTTGCATTTGTGGATGCAGCGGCAAACTGTGTTCACAGACAGTGGTGTTTGGAAGTGTTACTGAGCCCATGCAGTGACTTCCATTATTGAATCATGTCTGTTTTTTAATCTTATTCTCTAAGTGTTACACTATTTGCCTTTCATGGAACGGTGAACCCCTCCTCATCTTTAATTCTGAAAGACTCAGCCTCTTTGAGATGCTCGTTTTATACCCAGCCCGGTCGCCAGTTAACCTAAAATAGGCACCCGGATTTGCATGAATAAATATAACGTTTAGTTCTGTTTAAATGGATTAACAATGCAGTAAAATGAATAAAGCGCACTGGTTTTATGTGAAATGCTTTGCTCAGGAGAAAGCAAATCAGTTCACAGCGGTGGCGATTGGAACCAGATGTCTGAAGAGTGCAATGCCTCTTAAAACTCCTTCACAGAAAGTTATTACATGAAATGTTTATGAATACAGTTCTGTGATAAGATTTTGGCCTCGAATGAGTTTGAGATACATGCAGGGCATTGTGTTTTTGGATAGCAAACAAAATGTCCATATTTGTGTTGTATCCATGGTGACCCCTGGATCCTATCACCACCACTGTAAAGAGAGCCAAGTCTCACTGTCAACCATTTCATGCCAAACCACTCTGAGTGACTTCATTTACCTCTTTAAATTTTCTTCCCTCAGTCTGGTTAATGAATTTTAAGCATGAGGTTTTACTGTGCATACAGTCTCCACTGCACGCACACATTTACACTTCCACCAAATTCACATATATATATACACTAACATGTCCACCTGTTCACACTGCACACACACACTCATATATACCCACATACCCAGGGCCAGAGAGTTCTGTACTAATCACGTTCCTCTCCACTGGCACTACTACAGCTCTTTCAAGGCAGGTCAGATGTGCATCAATTATTCATGCTTCGATATTATTAATGCATTAGTAATTCATCATAACCAGCCCATTTCTTGATGAGCCTGTCTTTTCTGAGGAGTACATTATTATGGCAAATTAATAGTTTAATATTAAACTGGCAATTTAAAACACAAAGGAGCTCTCAGAGTTTGTGCGATTCACCATCTTCTGAGAAAGAGGGAGGGAGAGAGAGAGAGAGAGAGAGAGAGAGAGAGAGAGAGAGAGAGAGAGACACAGATAGAGAGAGGGAGAAAATATTAAGCAGTGAACTTTATGGCTGTTTGCAGCTCCCATTCTTTGAGATAATTGAGAAAGTTTCAAAGTTGACCCCGGCGCTGTTCATAATAAGAAGTGGACTCAGTGTCCCATATAGCGCTGCGTGCAGCTTCTGTCTGCATGTGAACCCAGTTCCATCAGGACTTGAAACGTCGGCCCAAAATTAAATGCACAGATTTGTGGATTATGTCTGACTCGGGCCATAAATATTGCATGATTAACATCAGTGGAGAGGTTACAGAGATTTCAGAGGTGCTGGAGCTGTACTCATTCTGACATAAATTATTCTTCTGGGTGGTTTAGCTTGGTGCCTGCTTTAATCATGGAACCATCCATCCATCGATCCATCCATCCATCCATTGGTGCCGATAGTACAGACAGGGCAGTCACACTGGAGGGTCCACCAGCCCACTCGTGCTCTAATAGGTTACTTATACTTATGCAAGTTCACACCTGGGACTTGGCAGCTACAATAGGTTAATAATATACTTCACTGGAGAATTGGCTTGCTTGAGACTCAATCACATGACCTTCCTCTTGCAGCAGCTATATTAAAGATCATCTTTGGCTTCATCTCAGTGGGGAAGGTTTATAAATGGTTTATAAGACCGAGTTAAAAAATATAGCTGCAAAGTCACTGAAATCTTTAATAGCATAGTGGATAACTCACTGTCCCACACACAAGTTTGTTTTCCTCTCCAGACAGTAACACCACTGCTAAACCAATAAATGTATTTTGGGCTAGACTCCTAACCCTACACTTATGTACATATTTAACCCTAATTTTCTCTCCAATTTAGTTCTTTCCAATTCCAAGCACTACTTAGGATTCCCCCAATCACATGATACCACCAGTGCTAGGAGGGTGAAAGCAAGCGCAAGCTTTCTCCGAGTCCTGTGAAGCTGCATTTTCTTTGCCTGCCGCTAATGCAACGTCATGGGACAGCAGAACAAACTCTGAGGAAAACAACCATCAGATCTGCTACATCAAGTAACAGGCGCCTAACTAGCATCGTGTTGCGTGATGGGGGGAGATGGGGGTCATCCTACCGACCCAAAGAGCAAGGCCGATTGTGCTGTCTTGGACTCCTGGTCACAGATGGCTATGTCATTACCAGGGATCGAACTTGTGATCTCCTGATGATACAGCCAGCGCTTAGATGGCCACTTGCACACAATTGGAGAGGAGTGTCCACTAAATAAGTAGCATGAGTGCAACTGTCTAAGCATTGAACCTATCAAGAGACTATGAAGTCCCTGCATGACCAGCAGTCCTTTGTCTTCTCTCTCTCTCTCTCTCTCTCTCTCTCTCTCGCTCTCTCTCTCGCTCTCTCTCTCGCTCTCTCTCCCTCTCTCCCTCTCTCCCTCTCTCCCTCTTTCTCTCTCTCTCCCTCTCCCTCTCCCTCCCTCCCTCTCTCCCTCTCTCTCGGTGGTGGTGCTATAAGACATTGTTATACAATATTCCATTCCAAAACAGAAATTTCCTTGATTCAGGCTATTTTGTGCTGTGGGCTAAAATTTCCAGCATATTATCGTAGCACATTCAAGAAATGTGGTTGGTTAGTGTAGTGGGTAACACCTCTGCCTTCTACGCTGTAGACTGGGGTTCACTCCCCACCTGGGTAAACACCCTACACTATATCAATAAGAGTCCTTGGGCAAGACTCCTAACACCACCTTCGCCTGCCTGTATAAACTGATCAAACTGTAAGTCGCTCTGGATAAGAGCATCAGCCAAATGCCATAAATGTAAATGTAAGAAATGTGTACATGTTTATTCTGGGTTCTTTGCTCGTGGTTCTCATTCTACAATGACTCGTTTTGTGGAGGCAGGGTTCGCCTGCTTTATTCTGCGTTTTTTTTTTACCTGTACAACAGCAAGAACGAGTCAGTCAGGACTTGGCTGGAAGTAAGTGCAGACCTGAGCTAATGCTAGAGTTAGCTGTTAGCCTAACACACTTTAAAAAAAAAAAGATGGCTCGTCAAGGGTTCTTTAGTAAAGAAAATGTGGAAGCACGAACACTCACAGAACCCGTCGATTGATTAAAGGGTTCCTTGCATCATGAAACGGTTCTTTAGATTGCTGAAGATTGTGGTTTTTAAATGGCCCAATATAGATTTTCAATGGGGTTCTATACAGCACCCATAAGCAAAACACACCAGCCGAGGAACCCTTTTTTGGTGCTATACAGAACCCTTTTTCTTAGAGTGTATAGCAAAGTGTCATTGCGATTTGTACTCCAACTATCAAAAGGGTCATGATTCCTATGATGGCGTTGATTAATGTAAGAGTAACAGTCATAACTATCGTTATCAAGTCATAGTTGCTGTTTAAAGGGCTTGTTATTATGAAGTGGTGCCAGGTCATTTTGGATCAGGGGACTTGGATTCTACTCACACTGCTGCAATGCATTTGTTCAGAGACTGACTGTACATTTCTCTCCAAATATGCCACCCAGGCGCTGAAAAATCGGCTAATAAACAAGAGCTGAATGCCATACAGTGGCACGTCAGCCAGGCCTTTCATCTTCTAAGTTGAAGCCGTGTTCGCGTGTCGTGCTGAGTTTCCTCCATATGCCCTGCCATGGTGCCATGCTTTGTTAGCTTTGTTAGCATGTCGTGTTGAGTTAGCGCTCGGCACTCTGCTGGCGTGCCATGTTTTGTTAACACTGTTTTGCCAGCGCTGTGGCATTGTGGGACTGTGAGAGAGGGAGCTGTGCTTTCCAGCTATGCTCCACGCTGCCTTCGCAGCTCCTTTTACAGACACCTTCGCTTTGCTGTGGCAGAGCCATCGATTATTCTGTGCACGCGCGAGATGCCAGCCGTTAACTCAACTTTTTGCCGTCTATTATCAGAAGCGAGCCGGTAGGCACAAACACAGTCGCGCACTCGCTGTGGGCATCTGTTGACTGTGGCGCTGACCTCTTGCAACTGAGTGCTTTCGATTGTGCTCAGCCTTCCAGCTTATACGAGCCTGTGCCGTGGTGCGGCTTTGTGTTCAAGGCCGTGGCTTTTTCACTTCATTTTCTTTCACACTCACTTCTCTTTTGTGGTTTCGTCCACGTCTAACGTTTCAATGTTAGGAGATAAAAAAATATAACAATAGAAAAAAAAAAAAAACCTTCATTTTTATCGATCAGCTGGATAATTGCTTTCATATTTTTCCCCTTCCTTTTCTTCATCCTCTTGTTTTCTCGCTGTTTATTCTTTATTTTAATCCTCTTGCTGTCAATGGAAAACAGCCAGAACTTTGCAGTTTGTTTCTCTCTCGTTTGGAATGTTTGCCATTAAATTCATCCTGCATTACGCAGTCATAACCAGCCTTACGCAACAGGTTATCATGAGGATCTGTAAGCTCTTCTGATTTTCCATGCTCTCTGACATTTTCAAACATAATGTACATTTCCATGCGTAACGCAGCCTGCGCTTTAATAGTCAATGCAAAGAAGCATAATGAGGCACTGTGCATGCATGAGACCGCCTCATCGTGCTGCTTGCACAGGCTTGGAAAAGTTAGGCTAGACGCTGTTCAGTCCAAGGTGTGAGCCGCGGGGCTGGTTCCTTTGTTTTAGATCGTGCTTGGCTGCTAAAAAAGGCCAGAACTGTGGTGAACGCTCCCGTTCTATTGATGACTATGATGTAAAGAAAACTATAAAGTGAGCCAGAAGTGGTGGAGCCAATTAAAATGGACTACGAAACTCCACAAAGTTGGCGGAAGGCTGGGCCATGATAGTGAGGTGGAGGCTGCTGATGGTATACTTACCATACGTGATATCATAGCAGAACCACTTTTGGCTCCCAAAAGAACCTTGATGAAGAAATGTGAGCCTAAAGAACCTTTTAAAGGCATTATGAACCTTCATATAATCAGTGGTGGACAGTTATTAAGTAACTAAGTAAATGTAATTAGTTTCTGTACTTTAGTATTTTTGGTGTATCTGTACTGAAGTTTCTCCGTTACTGGGCGACTTTTTCCTTTCACTCCACTACATTTCAGAGTCTAATATCCGACTTTTTCCTCCTACATTTTGAGAAATCTGTCGTTCCTTTTAGTTTCTGTGTGTATAAAAACGTCACATGTCAAAACGAAAGAAGCGCAAAGCCAGAGCACCAATCAGGGCCCAGCGGTCACTTTGTTTAGAGCTGGTTTTGACCTGTTGGTCATACCGACCCAGTGCAGCACGCGGTTCAACGTCAGCGCAGCAGTGTAAAACTTTGGGAGAGTCTGTTCAACATAAATGATGAACTAACCTAACTTTGTGTAAATAGAGCTCAATATAGAAATATGTCCACATATGCAGTCGAGACTGACGCGGCTTTTTTCTGAATTTCTACAAACACCATTTCATTTTATAGTAAATGAGTTTGGGCTGGTTTATGTTTATGAACAGACGCCTACAGATCAACATAGTAAAGGAGCTCATCTGTGATCCTGAGTTTAAAGCCAGTTTTTATTCAACTTCAACTTGGAACTAAGTTGTAAATAAATCTGAACCTGAAACTTTGCTTGTGTGTAAAAAGTGATTTCAGAGCCACTCGGTTCTCCCTGATGGAAACTGTTTACCTTCAGTGTTTTGTGCTTCTGATCATTTTAATAGACGTCAGCGTCACTAATTAATGACGTTCTATTAAAAGACTGGTTTACCAAGAGAGACGCTGGAGGACTTTCACCTGAAATGAGTTCATGAAGCCAGTCTGGTTATAAAAATGATAACAGGACCAGATCAGAGCCAGAATTACTCTTTTAGTACTTTTACTTTATACTTAAGTACATTTGAAGGTAAATACTTTAATACTTTTACTCAAGTGGAGGTCTAAAGGGAGGAACTTCTACTTTTACTGGAGGAATATTTTACCTTGGGGGTCTCGACTTTAACTCAAGGACATGGTTTGTGTTCTTCATCCACCACTGCACATAATGCACAAAGTGCCACTGTGGGTTCTTTAAGTGATGCCATAGAACAACCACTTTTGGTTCATCAAAATATCAGTGTGGAGAACACCAAGTTCTGAAGAACCTTTACAAAATATGAAGTTTCTATACTTTTTTAAAAAAATCTTTTTTTTTTTTTAGCAAGAACCACTTTTGGTTTCCTAAGGAACCATGCCTGCAATAGAGTTCTGTGTGTGAAGAACATTTGAAGAAGCTTCACATAATGTAAAGGTTCTATGCACCTGAAAAGGTTCCATGAAGCACTCTTCAATTGATGCTATAGAAGAAGAAAAACCCACTTTTGGTTTCCCAAAGAACCTTGTTCGGAAAAAAGACTGTGAGCGTGGTGGACCTTTGAAAAGTTTCAAGAACCTTCATAAAATGCGGAGGTTCTACACTTTTAAAACAGGTGCAACAAAAGGTTTTTTTTATCAGCACCATAGAAGAACCACTTTTGCTTTCCAATGAGCCATATCTGCAAAAGAGAACTGAGTGTAAAGGTTTCAAGAACCTTTATATAATGTACATAATTAATAACAATTTAAGGATTCCTTGAAGCTTTACATTATATGACGGTTCTCTAACCAAAAGTGGTTCGTTGATGTCATCATACAAAGACACCCTTTATTTTTTAGTGTGCACCCTAATTTAAATGTTCCTAGAACCTTCACATCATGTGGAGATTCTTCCCACTCACAAATCAATTTATTTTTAAGAGTGTACCCCAATTTAAGGGTATCTAGAACCTTTACATCATGTGAACTTTCTTCACACTCACAAATATCTTTATTTTTAAGAGTGTACCCCAATCTAAGGGTATCTAGAACTGTTACATTATGTGAACGTTCTTCACATTCACAAATCTCTTTTTATTTTTAAGAGTGTACCCCAATCTAAGGGTATCTAGAACTGTTACATCATGTGAACGTTCTTCACACTCACAAATATCTTTATTTTTAAGAGTGTACCCTAATTTAAGGGTATCTAGAACCTTTACATCCTGTGAACTTTCTTCACACTCACAAATCAATTTATTTTTAAGAGTGTACCCCAATTTAAGGGTATCTAGAACCTTTACATCCTGTGAACGTTCTTCACATTCACAAATCTCTTTATTTTTAAGAGTGTACCCCAATCTAAGGGTATCTAGAACTGTTACATCATGTGAACGTTCTTCACACTCACAAATATCTTTATTTTTAAGAGTGTACCCTAATTTATAGGTTCCTAGAACCTTTGAATAATGTGAAGGTTCTTCACACTCATACCTTTCATTTACAAATATGCTCCCCCAAAGACGTACACACTGAAATGTTGTTAGGGAAGTGGTTCTTCCATGGCGTCATGCAAAGAACCGTTTTTGGAACCCTTATTACCTTTACCTATAAAGAAGCATGCAGATGCACCCCGAGCCCGAGGCGTGTATATTGTGACTTATACTGGTTAGAAAAAAAATAAATAATAAAGCACTGCATCAATGTGCTCATGAGTGCGTTCGTGTGAGTACACGGGTGACCAGAAGGGGGCACTGTGGCACTGCTGTCTTGTCCCACTCAGGAAGTGGAGGGAAAGGGCGAGTGAGGCTGAGCGTAATTGAAGTGGGAGGACTATTAGCGCTGCATCTATAACAGAATCAAAACTTCTGACATCGAATGAAACCCGAATCAGATACACACATTATCATCAAACCATGACTGACAGACCGCCGAGTGCCTGAGACCCCGAGAGCTCTTCTATATGATGATTGTATGCAGGGAAACATTGCAGGGCTGCAAGGTTCACAGCATTCGGCTGCTGGCTTTTGCCTTCCAAAGTTATGCATCATTTCCCATATCCTACATTTTTCTCTGACTTTATTTCACTTTTTCTTGACATCCACTTGTGATGTTTATGTGGGTTGATGTATCGAAAGTGGTCCAGTGCCAGTAACTTATCTTTATCCTTTACAGTTAAACAGGCTGCACCTTTAAAACTGAGATATGTAAATGACCACTGTTCTGATTGCCTCATTTCAAAAAGCAGCTCGGGCTGAAACACTGCTTATAACTTCGGTGCGAGTGGGCGGGGCTAGATTGCTGTAGGTAAGTTGATATAGTTCAATCCAAAAGTTTAAACACTACTGGTTTTGGCCTTCTTGGCAGGTTTTGATGCACAATTTCTTGTTTAACATACTTAAGAAAAAATGTAAAATGTGCTATAACTTTTGCATGGGACACATTTTATGCTACTTACATGTTACTTTATATATATATATATATATATATATATATATATATATATATATATATTTTTTTTTTTTTTTTATGCAATAAAATGTGAAGTGTGCATTTTTATTGCCCCAAACGAAACATGGCATTTGACCGGGGCGCCCAAACTTTTGCACACGACCATATGCGTAAATGTGAATGGGCTTTAACGATGGATGGAGGACTGCGCAGTGCATTTTGCAATGTTGGCAATGAATGCATTCAAAATCAGTTATTTACAATTTTATTTCAAATACGTGAGGGAGTTTTCCACAATATGGGTCCTTAAAAAATGAGAAAAGAGAAGAAAATAGAAGAAAAAAAGACATCGTCTGATAACAGATTCAGATTCAACAATAGCCAGTATTCGCATAGACCTCAAATAGACAAAACATGTGCGTTTGTATAGAAAACATCTATAGATATTCAATACAATAACAAAATAAAGCGCTGGCTGATTGTATTCATTGCTCTTACATGCCATCAATTTCATACAAAGAAGCATTGGAGCTGTCAGCAAGACAAACATTGCTGTATGGCTGCCCAATTGCAGAGAAAGCCCTGTTTTTATGTCACAATCAATGAGCGTTTTGTGTTATTAGCTGTTATATTTGTTGAAATTCATATATATATATATATAATATGCTGTTGTGGGTGAAAGACATTCACACTAAGTTTGTTGTCTTCTACAGCTTTTGTCTCGACTCGGGACAGGTCAGGCCATTCTTCATGCTGACCAGATGCACCGTCGCTCAGCTTTGGCCGAGGATTCTGTAGCCGTGAATAATAACACCAATATATGTAAGTATTGATTGCTGGCTTAACTAAACTGCAGTGAGAATGTAAAATATGGAATTGTATATGTAGTGCCTCCACCTCCTCGCCTGGGGAGTTCAGAGTAATGAACTGGTGTTACCTGTGGTGGTGTTTGTTATAGTGAGCCCATTATCCCAGCCCCTACAGGAGGGGGGAGGTACTGCAGGCAGGCTAAAGAATGCTATTACGGTTCTGATGACACGTCTCAGTAACAGAAGCTTCACATCTGGCCTTGCGGCTCTCTCGCTGACGGCTCTGGTCTGTGTCCGTCTGATGACATCGGCGGGTAACCCCGCACTCACTCTTGTTTTTGTTTTCAGAAATTAGTGCCGTGTGATGCAATGAAAGGCAATGGCTTGTGCTTTTTTTATTTTAGAAAATAATAATTATATAATTCGGGAGCAAAATCTTACAGAATACCTAAAATGCAATGTCAAGATTAACGGCGGCGTTGAAGTCTCTCCCAAGTCTGATTTTAATGACTCGGGCCCTGGGGCTATTTAGTCCAGTTTAGCCTCCCTTCACGTTGGCCCTTTGAACTGACTCGTTCTTGTTTTGATCCATCCTTGCGCTTATTTCTTGGTTTCATGATGCATTTTGAGCCTGCAGTGATGTCGGGAATGTGAAGAGCGCCCCATTAAACAATCCCACTCACAGTGTACACGCGCAAACAGGCTTTCCCAGACACTGGGGTCAAAACAGAACCTCTCGAGGCGCGTCTCTTCTTGAATTTGCTGAGCAAGATGCAGTTGCCATGCTCAGCCTGATGCCATCTGAGTGGGACAGCTGTATTAAAAGGCATGATCCCACTGTTTACATCTCCGCCGGAGCAGACAGGATCACAGCCTCATGCATAATTGCAGCATTTGCATCCTCAGCCCAGCTGAATGGGATGCTCGGCTTGCATTGCAAGAACCCTTCTAGGGTACCTTAGGATCCGCCACCGTCTATTAAATATTTGTATTATCTGGTCCTTTGAAATCTTGCTGAATGGGCCAATGGCGCAACATGAGGAAATATTCTATTTTTAATGGGGAAAGTCTAGTTTTCAAGGGCCTTAAAGTTTTCAAGGATACACTTTCAATTGGCCATTGTGCCGTCCCCCTGGGCCGTGGATGATTATCAAGCAGGCGTGTTTGAATGGAGGCGATGCGGAGACCTAGCCATACCGACCCAACAAAAATAATGATCACTGGTAATTAGGATGTTCATTAGAGCTTTGCTGGTATCTGTCAGATCAAGCCATTAAAGAAAAATGATAATTGATCACAGAGGGAGAGAATGCCTTGATTTGTTTGTCTGCCTCAAGTACAGACTATCTGGAATAAGGGGGCGGAATTATTTTAAGCATTCAGAGGGGTGATTGTTCTTGGGAATTACCAATCAATCTTGGAGATGTTGGCTCCGCAGATGAATCGCGGCGTCACTTTTGTATGCAAGCTGCCATGCAATCATTAGCCGCCACGTTCCCCGGAGCTAGTGCAGCCGTAGAAGCTAATCAGTAACTGTAATGGTCGTTTATGGGCCATAATGGACACACTTCATAACTGTCAGTCTCAGGGACCCATGTACAGCGTCTCATTGGCCAGCCACCGAATAATGGACTTTGTGGCAGAATTGAGCCGGCGCTTGGAAGCAGCTGTGTCTGAGAAGGTTCTCCATGGCGATAAAGCCCGAGATCCCAAACAGCTTGTGCCTTTTCAGAGCACCATAATGTGCCTTTTCTTGTGAAAAGGCAGTTTGTCATAATTAGGGGAACTTTATAGGCATGGCTCCAGAGCCACTGCATGAGAGAGTACCTGTGTTAGATGTGTCATCTTTATTAGCCCGAGCATGCTAAGCCCAGCTCTCCATGCGTTAATCCCCAGCTAAAGAAACAGCTTTCAAGGAATTAACATCAAAAGTAGAGCCTAGCGTGCCGGCGGGGGAGCTTTCACCAGCCTCAGCCTCGGCTATCTCGCAAGCCTCTCTGAGGCTCAGGGATGAAGTGGAAGTTAAACTTAACTTGCTCTGTGTTCTTCCCTAAGTCTTTGACCTTGTTCTCAGGTTCCCTTAATAATCCCCTTTCAGATGTGAGCGAATCCTTGCCGGCGGTTTTGGGAGAGATCCGCCGCTGCGATGCTGGCAGGGGTACGGCCATGCTTTCTCCTGGTCTGGCCACCATGTAGGGCTTAATCCCACCTGTGATCGCTCTGGTCGGGTCAACCACAGTTGAAATGGGTGGCTTGTGCCGCTGTGGAAAGCTGTTCAAAAGCCTTCAAGTGCTGATACGTCTAATCCCTTGGTCCTGTTTGCGTCCCCATGTTTGTGCGTCATACCTCCCTAGAGCTTGAAATATTTGCCTGAAACTCAGCAGGACCCACTGTTTTGTCAATTTCGGATGTCATAGTTTCTAAAGTATGCTTCTTGATTCAGGTACAAGCATTGCAGTCAGATTTTGGAGGCCTCATAGCTTTAAAGCAGTGGTCTCCAACCCTGGTCCTGGAGAGTTACTTTCCTAGTTCCAACATGTATCCAATAAGTTTCCCCATCCTCTACTTAACTGTAATGAATGATCCAGCCAATCAGAGACTTGGGAGAGGTTTGGAATATTGTTGGAACTGGGCTCTGCAGAAAGGTACCAGGGTTGGAGCCCACTGCTTTAAAAGACTTTGGCCTTCTTTCACTTTTTTCTTCCTGCTTACTTTTCTTAGAAATACTTTAAACACTTTAGAATCACTCATGTTGTTGGCAATGATGTCCACCGAGGTCCACAAGGCTAGCATGACATTGGCCTATATAAAGTCTAAAAGTTGAAGACATATTTTCAAGGCAGCATCTCTCAAATTGTTTTACTTTAAGGTTCCCTTTGTGGGTGGGTGGTAAGTGCTGCCTGAAAAATCTTGGAAAGATACAAGATATGCCATCAATATGGTTCACTTCTCTAAGAAAACATTGTTTCCCCAGTTTTGGAGGTCTACTGGAATATAAATCTGGGACATGGGAAATACAGCCTCGTACAGTTTTGCTTGTGCTCTTTGGACAGCTAATATCAATAAACCTGGATTTGTTTTGCTTTGATCTGATTTGTTCTTAGACTTGTTTTCTTTTTTACTGATGTGATGTGGTCAGACACAAGTGATGTGGTCAGTGTGTGGTGATGGTGGCAGTGGGCGGATTTAAGTAAATGGTGTCCTCACTTATCAGCTGTACATGGACAAATCAAAATATCTATTGGCACATGTGAGAAATGAGCTGAGACGTTATAGCGTCGCTCGCCAGAAGTTTGAAAAGAGCTGTGCTGTAATTTTCAAATTGTCACTATAAAAATAGACAGTTCTGGTCCTAAATTGCAATTGGCCATAAAATCTGTGATATATGCAAATCTATCACTGCTTCATCGCAACTGAACCCCTCAGCATGAAAAACCCTTGTGCTGTTGATGGAATAATTTTTGAGTCTAATGCTGCTCACAGGAGCCAGCGAGTGTACTGAACAAGCAAGAGCATGCTTTTTTGTTTAAACTGAACGGCTGGCACTTTATTTTCTTAGCTCTAACTGCCCAGCCTAGTTTTAGTTAACAGGCTAAACAACTCCATCATTAACATCACAGGGTTGAATTAATGTACTTGCAGTGTGATTCACAGTCAAACGGCAGAATAAAAGTCTATTATTACACACTTCAAATGTCTGGAGTAGCGTCAAACTCAAGCTGAATCCAAAATGCCTCTGTATTCCCCAAGTACTGTGCTAGATATGAAAGTTTGGATATTCAAGCTTCTACAGCCAAATAGTGCATCATTTATCCAGTGTGCCTGTGTCTGAATCCCAAATGACTGTTTTTTTAGCTGCACTATTTATTGTTGGGCTGCAGGATCCAGTATTTAAATCACTATGTAGTGCAGTATGTAGGCAGCAGGGAGGCATTTGAGATTCAGCCCGAACGTGAGAAGAAGGGCGCTGCTGGACTGGTGCTAAATAAGTACTTCTAAACTTATAAAGGGATTGCGTTAATCAGTGCTGTGTTATCGTACATTCGTTGTTATAATACAAACAGTTCTTGAAATGAATGCAAGATAACTGAACGTTCTCCTCTTCAGCAGGCCATGGTTTCTTGGCAACAACACCATATGCTAAACGAACTACGTTTCTTGGAGGAATACTTGTTTTGGTTGATAATTATTAATAATAGTGCAAATTATGTCTGGAAAAAGTGTTTATTTTATCATAGCTTATGTTGCCTGTTGTTTTATAAAAGCAATAAGCCCCTTGAGACCATGTGTTACTGTGATTTTATCATGGGGAAGGGAGTTTTAGGCACTCTGCTTCGTGTCGTGCCTAAGAACGCCCTTCCCCGGGATAAAATCTCAGTAACGTATGGTCTTTTGTGGCTTGTTGCTTTGTAAGATGAATGAAAGTGCAGCATTAACTGCGCATTATCAAAGATACATGCACTTCTTGATCTCAAGGGATTTTTTTCTTTTGTCAGCTCAAAACCTGACCAGTCCTCTCTCTCTCTCTCTCTCTCTCTCTCTCTCTCTCTCTCTCTCTCTCACTGCCTTTGATTTATCTGTGTAAGAGACTATTTGGCTATTTAACTTTCATTTAAACAAAAGAAATCTGATTCTACACTAAGTAATCAGTGTGGTTGTCAGAAGAACACCAAATTCCTGTTGTTGCTACTGATTTAAAGGTTAGAAATATATGGGTTTTTAAAGGGTATCCATGAACATACAGTACTGTGTGAAAGTTTTAGGCATCTAAGCAAATGTTTAAACAGTTGACCTCAGCAGTGAGTTTATCACAATATACATTAGAATAAAGTCGTATTCATAATTCAAATAAACAGAAAAACTATAAACAGTAACAAGAATTTCTCGGGTCCATATTTTTTCCTCGACACCTTCACAGCCGCCACAGAGACTCGTTAATATCATCAATTACATCATGAGCTCAATTTACTGAGCACTGATTGGTCAAACCAGGAGCTGCTTTTTAACTACATATAATACTGGGCTTCCTCGAGGAGCGGCTTGGAAATGGGTAAACAAACACACTAACATCCAGAAAATCACTGTTTATTACATATTCAGATTCCTTTATTGATCCCAGGGGGAAATTGCAGTTGTTACAGTTGCAGCCATTTATGTAAAAATAAACACTTTACTAATAATTTAAGACAATATAGAGAAATTTACAGTATGTACACCAGATTTAAGTACTTAAGAATATAGTAAGATGGCGGTGATTGTGATAGTAATATGAAACATCAGGTATAAAGCAGTTACAATTATTTAAATTATTTAAATGAAGTTAGTGTCCCTCTGAGTTTTATTGCGCATATGAACAGTTTTGTATTGAGTTTTGTGAATCACACACTGAGGGAGGAGTTATAGAGTTTGATGGCCACAGGTAAGAATGACCTCCTGTGGCACTCTGTGGTGCATTTTGGTAGAATGAGTCTTTTTTTTTTTGTAATTAAAGTTTTTTATTTAAACACAGTAAACAATAGCTCATATAGTACATCATATAGAAAACAGAAGAAAGAAGGCCAGTTATCAAAAAAAAAAAAAAAAAAAGATACAAACATCTCCTAATTCTTGTCTCATAATCATCCTGTTAGTCAGAAGTGAGATATTCCATAAAATATTCCCAAATTCCCAGTTCCACCGGCCCTTTGCCCCTTATTCTGGCTAACATAACCTCATACGATGTGGTCTCGCTCATTAGGATTTTCCATTCTTGGAGTGTTGGACATGTGGGTGATTTCCATTGTCTTAATATGACTCTGGCGGCTGTGGTTATCCCCACCATCAGAACTGGACATGCCCTTTTTGTTAGAGTTGGTGTTTCTGTTTTATCTCCCAAAAGACATAAACGGGGAGACACTGGCAGGGCTACTCCTGCCCATGTCTCCGAAAATTTCAGCACACTGTGCCAGAATGGTTCAACCAAGGGGCTGGTAGAATGAGTCTTGAGCTGAATGAGCTCTTGTGTCTCATCACCATGTCGTAGAGTGGGTGGGAGCCATTGTTCATAATGGCCTGCAGCTTAGACAGCGTCCTCCTCTCCGCTCCGACAACATGTGGAGCTGGACTCGCTGAAGGCAGTGTCGGAGAGGAGGATGCCTATATATATATATATATATATATATATATATATAATATATATATATATATATAATATAAACACAAACTACACAAATAAATAGATTTTGAAAATGTGTCTTGAGTGCCTAAGACTTTCGCACCGTACTGAACACAACCTTTAGACTATGGATATAAGTGTTACTGTTTCTAGGAGCTGACTTTTTTGGGTTGACACACTCAGAGGATAAAGCAAACAGCTGATTCTGTTATATCAGCCAACAGACACCTGCCCTGACTAACATCGTGTTGACTATGTGAAAGAGGAGGAGGTCCATCACACCCACTGAGAGAAAATGAGGCCACTGATGTCACGGATGGCTGTGGCATCTCCAGGAATTGGTCTCACAGTCTTGCAAAGATCCAGCACCTCGATCGGGAACCAGGATGTGGCGATTTTATTTAGTGTCTAATTGGTTGTGGACAGGCTCAGGTGCCATTTAAGCAGAATCTTGCCAGGTTGCAGTGACCCTTTGGACCAAATATCCAGGCCCCACGATTAAAGCTCTACGCCTCATGACCACGCAGCCTCCTCCCCAGTGAAGAGCCAGCCTGATTGAGAGAGCGGTCACCCTGGCTGCAGCAGACTGCATTAGTTATTGCACCACTTGAGACCCTCTGAAATGCAGCAAGGCCTATTAAGGCATAACACATCAACATGGCCATGTTTGGAGCTGTTGCAGCCAGTCCACGCTAATTAAATTCAGCCACTCCGCTCCCTCGCAATTGACCGAGGGGAGCTGTTTCTCATCTTTTTCTGCTGCAGGATGGTTTTCACACTGACTCACTTTCAGAATGAGGAGAATTGCCTCGGCGGTTAAAAAAAAAAAAGAAAGAAAGAAAGAAAAAAAGGACGCAATGCAACAAGATAAGCGCTCGGCTCAATTTCTCAAATGCTATGTAAATGGGCACCTGCTTGGATTACTCTGAGACTCAGTATGGCTGCAGAATCAATAGTGCAGCCATGCTGTGCTTTACGGCAACACTTCTTAGCTCTCTCGGTTTGGAAAACATCAACTAGCATCACAATAGAAAATGCTGAACGACTGATGTAACATGTCTATATTTGTCTACACCATCCAGTTCATTCCGGCTGGTCCTGTCTGTGATGGAAGCCACCGATTGTCAACTTCTATTTGAGAGTCAACATTTGACTTGGCTGAAAACTAATGAACGGATGAAGAAAACCAATATGTACAATGTCACTCAACACAGCAAAGACCTCATTAGTGTGCTTGGAGGAACTGTCTTTATTAGAGAAGCATAGTAACTATAGGAATTAGATTTTTGCACTATACGTCTTCCTAGAAGTCCACCAGGTAAACAGAGGAAAGATACGCTAGCAGGAACACTTGCTGCTGAGTGATAGTACATATAGTTTGCTGAAAGCATAAATATTTAGTCTGAATTGTCTTCACTTGACAGCTTGACAGCTGAATCCAGCATTCTTGACATTGACAAAGAGGCCAAGTTAGGTTCTGAGGCCTTTTGAGCAGAAGTGCACTCAAGGTAGACAACCGAATCCTGAAAGTGAAGTGAGTCGATGGTGGTTCATCCAATCGTCATCAATAAATGAGAGAACCCTTCACTAGAACACACAAATGTCTTCTAATAGTAGCTCAGAAAGCCTTCGTTTGTCAATTAAGACAATAAGAATTGAGCAGTCTGAAGGTGGCAATATAACTAATGTTATTATGCAATCAAATAGGTCTGTGATAATATTCAATAAAGTATGCAGCAACTTTAATGATAGAAAAACCCATGCATAGTGTTTCCTCTCTGTTGATTTTCTGTATAAGAAAGCAAGCAGATGTTTCTGGACAAAAGCTCTCAACTTCCCATTGTATTTCTCCAGCCCCAGTAATCCCAAATAGTCTGTGATTGTTCAGAGTTGGCCCTGAATACATATTGTAATACAATTCAATTGAAACGCAATACTATAGAAAAGATGGAGACACCATTCAATTGTTGAAATTTCACTTAAATATGTAACTACAGATGGGCTGCAATCTATGGCTGCAATCTAATTTACCAAGATGGTATGAGTTTCTGATAAAACGGCTAATAAGCATTATGTGTAGTGTTTCCGTTATTTTGTCCATCGCTTCTGTTCTTCTCGTCACATTTGTGTATTCAGTGCATTCTGCCAAAATAACTAAATAGGGTCAAACTGGGATGCAATTTGAGAGCCCATGATGCATCAAATCATCACCTAAAAAGCTGAAATCAAGTCATTATTAGGTCAGAGATTGAATGAATGTTCAGAGCTGTAGATAGAAACTGAAGCGCATCCTCCTTCATAATGTGTTCCATCTACAAAGTTTTCATATCGAGACCAAGAGAAATACCTGAATTCAAAAGCTAATAATGCTATATTGGAGGCTTTTTTTTGTTGTTGTTGGCACCTGAGCAAGCAGAGTAGATGAAAACGCAGCACAGCTCTATTTTAGACGCTCCCATTGTGTTTCTTGCAGCAACACAGCGGTGACCTCTTTGAGTCAGAGAAGAAGTGGTTGCTCAATAAACACTTCTATGAAAATCAACTTTTCTTGAGGTTGGGCTGCATGTACAGTCTTAGGCAGCCAAGAAAATTGTTTAAACCATTTATCTTGGCAGTAAGTGTGGTTATGGCAGTAAAACCACAATTTAACATTAGAATAAGTACAAGTGAACATATATACAGTCAAATGTAACAAAAAAAAAAAAAAATATATATATATATATATATATATATATATATTTTTAAAGAAGTTATGAATTTGTGGGTTGGGAGACAGACAGAATATAGACTTCGGTTCCTGAATTCTTGCTTTTTCTCAAGAGGATGTGTTCAAATCAGCAGCCCCTGATTTCATTTAATGAAGGATTGATTCGATAAACTAGATACTGTATAGTAACTGTAAATACTGGACTACTTTGTAAAGAGTTTTGGGAATAAGAAAACTAATAGAACAATCAATCGAAGAACGAAATGTTTGTTTAGTATTTAATTTAAGGTTCATGCTAAAGGTCTAGATACATAGCATGTTTTTCAGATCCAAGGCAGTCTTCACATTGCTGACTTCCTAGGTGAATCAATTTTGTTGCCAAAACTTCAACTTTATGGGACATTGGTGTGTAAATTTGCATTCTTGTCTAGTAGAAATAGTGCTGGAACTTTAAGGGGTGGAGGATTTGCAGGATTGGGATTGTGACTTTAAACATTTATTGTGTTACTGATGACCTGCTAAAAATGGAATTGTAACCTAATCCAAAGGATTACTATGTTACTGTATATTTCAAAGCACATCAAACAATAATGCAAAATCAACATAATACTGATGAAGATGCGATGACCCTAGTAGATCATTCACTCACATTCTCGGACGACATGTCCTTCACCGAGTTTTGACTAAGTTCTCTTTGAATTCTCATTCAATCAGCAGATTCATCCCCTTGGGGAAGGGGTCTGAAGCATAGTCCATGTTAAAGAATGGTCATTCTGTCTCTAAGGGCTTGATCCTTTTGGGTCATCTTAGAATTCGGTCATCTTTCTGTCCTTTTCTATGCGCCTTATCATGGGTACTCATCTTTGATATTTGGTGGGAGAGATTCTTTGGGCCAGCTGAACGTGATAACACTCTCTACAATTGCATGCAGCTAGATATTTCTCTCAGAGAGGTCCCCAAAACATGCATAGTGAAGCTGTTAACATTTATTCCTCACTGGCTATGAATAAAGACCATAGAAATGATTCAAGATAATATGCAGTCCACTGGGGTTGGGAACTGCTAGGATAGCCTCTTGGCTAAGCACAGCTGCACACAGCAGTCACATTACTGCCACCAACCATGCCATTATTTACACTTTTGTGCCTCCTTTCTCGAATCGATGTCCAGCACTTTGCTTTTGGGAGTCAAAGATTATTTGGTATATTTACGTTTTCTTTTGTATTTTTACAGTTTATGGTTGGTAAATGTCCATCAAGCCTGGTTTGCAAGGAAATGCAAAGGTTTTGCTGTTTCTTGAGGTTGAAACAATAGACATCATCCACCAACTGTTCCAAAGTAGAAATAGTTTTTTTAAATGCAGATTTATCAAATATTCTAAATACTTAATATTTTTCTATTTGGGATTTATCCTAAGAAAGGACTGGAGTCTACACACACTCAACAGGATAATTCAGCAGCGTAAGGACACATCATGAATCTGACTTTCTTAAAGCTTTTCTCAAAAACACATTTAAGAAAAAAATAGAACAACCTTGCAAAATGACGCTGAGTATTGTTAAGAATTCAAAGCATTACAATACAGCTGAATAAAACATTATTAACTGCAAAAAGTCAAATACAATAACAGTTGTATTGACTGAAGCATCAAATCTTTTCTGAACCCACATCAATTGGGAGCAGATGGTACCACAAATGAAACTATTTAGGACACCTTTTAGAGTTTCTCCACAGAGGGACTTAGTTTCCCTGCCTCTGTTCCTTCCAGACCATCCTTTTTCCTCCCTCTTGGATTACTTTGCTTTTTTTGTAGGTCTCTAAAAATGAAGATAAAGAAGAAAGAAAAGCCTCTTCTAAGGCTATACCAGAGCATGAGGTAGTGCCCAAATGAAACAGTGTCTCTGGAAATATTTGTTGCTTGATTTATAGCTGGGGGTGAAGGCCCTGGCTGGGTAGGAGATTACTGTGTGAGTCCCTCACCGCGCTGTGCTTTACTGAAAGGGACGGGTTCCCTGAAGACAGCGCAATGCATCCTGCTGTTGGAGCGCGCCCATTAGGCAGCATAACTCACAGGATCCTCTCCTTCATTTTCATCTCGGGCCTCCACTAAAAAGAAACCTGGGATGCGCACTGCACCAGCGCAGGTTTGAGGCTGCATCAATACAGAATTCCCCAACAACCCCTGCACTCCTAGCATGTTTATAGCAAAGCTTTTTACAGGAAAACAGTGGGATTGTCTTGTTTTGCTCTTTAGCAGTTGGTTAGATAACAACAACAACAACAGGCAAAAGTTGCTCACATGAAAGACCAAAACGCTCGGCGCAGTAGAAAATGTGCTGAAAACGTTGAGCGGCTGCTAAATCACAATCATATTATATCGTAGTGGTAACCAAGCTATCTAATGACTAATTCATCACCATCTAGTAATGTTGCTAATGAGCGTTTGCCTTTATGGATGTGGCATAATGAGATACATTCGGTGATTAAGGGTCCATGTTTTTTTTTTCTATCAGCATGTACAGCAAATAATTGCAAACATACAAGTAATGTTTTTTCAAACCAGCAATAATTTGTAATGCATTTTCAGAACTGATGATTATGAACATCATAAGTGGAAGCTAATTTAATATTGTTATAACAAGGTTTGTCCTCCGATGAATGTTTAATTCAGCAAATTAATGCGGTGGCAAAAAAAAAAGAAAACAGCACACGCAGTGTGTTTGTACGCCAGACTCTGGAGGATCTTCAAGAGTTGTACCATTTGAGATCAAGTCAAACGGTGCAACACATGCCTTTGTGGATAGATGAGGTACAGAGCAAAAATCAGAGACCACCTTGTGTTTACCTTATTTCCAGCTTGGATTGAGCTTAATTGTATAAACCTCCTATCTCCAAAATGGTAACTTTACAGGAGAAGGAAAAAACCTACTCTACTTTTAATGGAAGTCAATGGAACCAAATTTTTTTCCAAGTCATTTTGGGCCGTTTCTTTTGGTCCATTCATCTTGAAATTTACAAGCAATTTAAAGAACAACAGGCCCTTTCAAATTATGCCAAAAACTGAAAAACGACAAAAATGGATGTACAAAGTTTTTTTTTTTCCCCACAACAGCGATATGCTTATTCTATCAGAATAGCCATTCTGTCTCTGATCCTCTTAGGTCATCTTAGAATGTTCTGTCCTTTTCTGTGCCCTTCATCATGGGTACTTGACCTTGATACTTGGTGGGGGAGATTGTTTGGGCCAAACTGATGACCTGTGAACATGTTTGTATGAAGACATCAACACAAATATAGCCATTTTAGTTACTATCCAAAACCACCCGAGAACCTACATGTGTCTTCTGGGCTTTATTTGGAATGTTGGTGATGGTAAAATAGTAGAAAATCTGAAATAAGAAGTTTTCTTTGGGGACTATTTTGCCTCACAACACTCTAAATATGCTGTATCCCTCCACCACGAGTGAATTTTAGTGCCAAATCTTTTCTAAACTATTCTGAACCACTGACTAGTTTATTCTCAATATCTTCTAGAACGACTCCACAAGTCAACAGTGCATTTGGCGTTTTAAGACAACTTTATGCAAATGAGGAGTGGGTTTGCCAGGTGGTAGCCAATCAGTGCTGCCATGCGTTACATTATGCGCCATGTCCACATTTAAACAAAACATTCAGATTTAAATAAATCTGGCATCTTTCCAAGAATATTAGCCATTCACAAGTCCACACTATACATGCAAAGCATATCCTGTGAATACTTTCCAGTGTCCACTAAATGGTCGATGACCATTTTGCTAAAATACAATCTTTCGATAGAAACTGGACATGCTAATTGGCCGAAAGCTAACAACCAAGCGAAAGCTAACCTAGCTCATCTCTCTGCCTGTCATTCATCCGTCCGTTTATTTATTGACCATTCCAGACAGAATTCCTAGCAGTAAAGCAATTATGAACCTTCTTGAAGATGGACAGGGGTAGTGAGTGGACACATCAGGGTCTACAACACCACCTGCATATGTAGATCCCATGCCACTTACTTCTCCTCACTCAAGCCTTTTTGTTAAGTTCTGCTTCAGTAACGTAGCAGGCTGGGTATTTTGGATTGAGACCTGTCAGTTACACGTGCTCCTTTGAATATTAGGCCACGCCCAGATGGTTCTCAGATAGATCTGTTCAGGGTTTAGAAGCTGTGTGTTATTATATTTCTCCCTCATTTTCATTCAAACTTTGCTGGATGCTTAATATAACACTCCATTTTAGAATCACACAGGCATTTTGAATATTTTACACTGTGCTCCCTGGGAATTTGAATAATAAGCATAGATTAAAAGGGGTTCAATGAGTGTTTGTTAAGTGTGTAAGAAAGGCCCAGAAAGTGGCTGCTATGGTGGCGTGTGGCGTGCAGATGGAGCAGTGGTGTGAGTGAATGCACGGAGACCGGAGAGTAGGTGTTTGTACATGTGCTGGGCTCCACACTGACCTGAGCGGCGTGTGGGCAGATGGGTAAAGCCGACTCACAGAGCCGAGACACAACTCATTACTGCGAGCTCCCACGCTGCCTAAACAGATGGAACACACACACATACACACACACACCAAACTGGGAATGCGCACAAGCATGATGTACACACATGGAGTTAGATCCGGGCGAGAATGTTGGGTTTGGTTGGGTGTTAGTTTGACAGGTGTGCCTCTTATTCCAGAGTAATCCATATTAGATGCCACCACCATGTAATGATGTTTCTCGACTAGACAGTATTGTACAGCACAGCGTGGGTACAAATCCGTACCCTGGTCTGTCTCCGTGTCCGTTTCCCATGTCATGACCGAACCGTGAAAGTGGGCAGAGCTCTTGTTGGCTTGTGAGGTCATTCCTGATGAGAATCTAGCATTACAGCCCTGTGAACAGAAGGTTGCCAGCTCTTTCCCCAGCGCCGACAGTCCATGACTGAGGTGTCCTTGAGCAAGACACCTAACCCCCAACTGCTCCCCGGGCGCCGTGGATAGGGCTGCCCACCGCTCTGGGCAAGTGTGCTCACTGCCCCCTAGTGTGTGTGTATTCACTAGTGTGTATGTGGTGTTTCACTTCACGGATGGGTTAAATGCGGAGGTGAAATTTCCCCATTTGTGGGATTAAAAAGTATCACTATTATTACTACTGCATTTGGTTGTAGCCAAGCAATGGACTGGTGACTTGTCCAGGGTGTATCCTGCCTTCCATCTAATGACCACTGGGATAGACTCCAGCACCTCCTGCAAGCCAGAAGGTGGTTGTATTTAACCAATTAGTGGTTTCTACCATTCCTAGCCTCACCTATGCATTCCATTCACCAGGTTTGGTACCCCATAAGAAATTCCGTACGTCCTGTGATCAAATACTGACCCACGATGACTAGAAAAGAGAGTGGCTAACTAACTGATCTGTCCACTGTCCACCCACCAATGCTCTCTTGTAGCACCTGTTGCCAGATTGGATAAGCTTTACAGAAGTTGGCCAAAATCCTGTTAGATTGCATGACTCACCTTATTTGGATAGCCCCCAGTAGATCATCCGGAGATCATTTCTGTTCAAAGGTTACCTGGTGAAACTCTCAACAGTGTCAGGATTAGGATTTGGGCCAGGGGGGTTAGGTTTAGGTTTTGGGTTAAGGTAATAGTAGGGAAAAATTAAGATGAATGTAATAGATAATTAAATATCTACACATCGTCTACAGTGGGCTATCCAAATAAAGTGTTGCCCGATTTTTGTGATCCTCTCATAAGTGGACGGTGCTAAGAACAGATGTGAATGTATCTCAGAGCCACATTGTCATCGGATCACACAAACCACCTTTGGAGGCGCTCAGGGACTCATATCACCGCATAACATCTGTAGCGTGAACGTTAAAGCGCCTCAGCGATGAAAAATCACCTTAATCAACTGCATCTTCACAGCAGAGAAGAGGAAAACTGCAAAGCTTCTTTCTTTGTTTAATCTCCCATTATGTTTAAGCTGTGATGGCTCTGGATCTAAGTGTTTGTAATAGCTCATACGTTCATAGGAACAAGGACTCGTGGGAAATTTTTTTGTCTGACAACAAGTGCAGCGTGAAACTGATATAGTAAACAATAAACTTTCTATAGTCACACAATGCAGTCAGAACAGCTGTATGTCTCACGGCTGCACATGTGAACTTATCATTCCAGTTGGGTAGTAATACCGGCTTTGAACAGGGCCTCTGTGTGGAATCGCTACATAATATTGAGTTTTCAGTATAAATGCTATCTGACCAAGCTAGACCGATTTGTTGGAGCTAATCAAAACTAGCCAGACTGGAGATGGCATCAGTTTTTCTAATTAAGTGATACTTTTAAAATCCCACAAATGGGGAAATTCCACCTCCACATTTAACCCATCCGTGAACTGAAACACCACATACACACTAGTGAACACACACACTAGGGGGCAGTGAGCACACTTGCCCGGAGCGGTGGGCAGCCCTATCAACGGCGCCCGGGGAGCAGTTGGGGGTCAGGTGTCTTGCTCAAGGACACCTCAATCATGGACTGTCGGCCCTGGGGATCGAACCGGCAACCTTCCGGTCACAGGGCCAGATCCCTAACCTCCAGCCCACGACTGCCCCCTGCTACCATACTCAAGTAGCAACAGTGTTCCAGAGGTGTGCAGTATATGCGCCGCTCTCTATTTGGAGTGGGAAACCGTGCCAAAAGGTTTCAGGGCTTGAAAACGATGCTTAAAATATCAGGCACAGCTCTGTAAGTCAGTAGGTACATTTACACAGTAGACCTTAGATTAAATAATATTTTTCCCTTATGATTTCACTGATTTTTACCATGTTTTATAGGTACAAAACTGCATATTTCCAAAATAATAACTTTACAGGAGACGGAAAAACTATACTTACTTTTAATGTGAGTTTTTTTTTTTTTTTACAAGTAATCAAGTAATTTTGGACCATTTCTTTTGATCAATTCATCATAAAGTTTACATATAATGTAAAAGGCAACAGGCATTTTCAAAATATGTAAAAAAAAAAAAGAAAAATGACACAAATGGAGATATAAGTTTTTGTTCTGACAGCAGCAAAATGTAAAACAGCTCATCAACTAATGTTCAACACTTCAATATTTGAGAAGCCATTTATTAATGGATTGAATTTTCAAGAGGTTTCATTTGGGAATTTGTGTAAAACAAGTTCATGTTTACTTTTTATATCATTAATGTTATAGCACATTAAAAAAGTACGTATTTTACTTAAAGATATCATATGTCACAGAGATTTTGGTCACTGGTGCAATCAGGACTCATCAGTACTGGTGTTATTAGGACTCGTGATTTGTTGTAACGCAGTATTTTCAGCTCTATTAAACTGTCTCTTTGGGTCGAGGCTCAACAGGTGAGTCCACACTGTTCACTGTATTTCATTAATTTATTAATAATTCTGTTCATCAGGCAGATCATAACTTCTATGTGTCACTGGTGTTATGTGCTTTAATGGCTGGGTTATAAAAATTATGTAAAAATAATTTATAAGCAATTTATATCATTTTTGATGAAAAAATCCACCTGAATTCCCACTTCAAATGGAGAATGACCCACATATCATTTAATGCTATATTTTGTGTAATATCATAAAATTGGGTTCTCATTAAGTTGAGTTTTATGAACATCTTCTAAAGAATATCTAACCTAACCTCAGCTAATTAGCAGTAGCTATGAAGGACACAGTATGGACAGGTCAGTTACATGCCAACAGATGGACTGCAGATATCACTTCACATATATAGGGAACCTCATAAATAGGTCAGTAAGTGGAAGCGCAAGGCAGGTGTTTCTAAGAAAGAGTGTCTGTTGCTCTGTAGACGTGATGAGATGATTCTGACGTTTGCTTATCAGTAGGATTCAGATAGACAGGCAGGGAGTTGGCGAGTGCAATGGGGCTCAGGTAAATTAACCGCCAGACTCTGACCATACGGCAGACTCCCTGAGGTCAGCTGTTCTGACCTCTCAGCCACCGCAGGAGTTCCATAACCTGGATGCTTTTATTTCTTGGCTAGCTTGAGGTCAAGAGCCACTTTAGAGTTCAGACAGCGTGAGGCAAGAGAGCGCTCACCCGCCACTGCCCGCACCGCGCCCTCTCTAACCGACAAAGCACAATAATCCATATTAGATGCTCCACTGGCGCCCGCGCCTACTGGGGGCCACAGTCGATTGGCTGTGCTCAACCCTCCTCGGACGCGGCCCCATGCCGGGTGATTGACAGCCAGATTGTTGTAGTCCTGTTTTTTTCCCCCAGCTTGTTTTTCACCAGGCGCAGTAGGAGACACTCTCTGCATGCCTGGCTGTATTGGCGAGTGGTAGAGGAGGGAGGGGGGGTGTTGCGGGGGGCCGGGGGAGTAGTGTTTACATCTGTAGGGGGGAGAGTTCTAGCACGCTGAGGCTTGTATACGAGGACGAGAGTCTGGGTGATGTTGAGCACACCGGGAAACAGTTTGAGCGCGGATGGACAAGTCTAGTCCTGGAGGGCCTCAGGAACCAGATGGTTGAAAGAGGCCCTGTAACCACACCTGATTCAACATCGCCGGCTTGATAATTAGCCGGCAAGCCTTTTGCCAGGGCAGGAAAACACTCAACTGGCTGTCATCTCTACCGGCAGTTATTAAAAATTGTACCCCCCCCACCCCCCCCACCCCCTCACTCATGTCAACATCAGTGTGTATACACAGCTTTAGTGCTTTAAAAACTGGCACAATGAACGCAGCGACTGAACCGTGGAACGGACCATGGAGCGAAAAAAAAGAAAAGTTTCTGTATTATCCGTTTGAACAAACAAATGGTCCTCTATTAAATCTCACATTCTGTGGCTGGAGCACCCCCCAAGCCCCCCCCCACCCTCCAAATCAATTGTCACTTCCAATCATAACTATTTTCCTCCACTTTGAATTGAATCCGAAAGTCCACTGAAGCTGTGAATATGGAACACAAAGGGATACCTTACTCCTACAAACTCCGTAATTAAATGTAGGCAGTGTCAAAAGAAACCAGATTTGGGGAAACCAATTACCTCCTTGTTCAAAGAAGGGTTTTTTTTCCTGCCTCTAAAAGCCCGAAGAATAGATTATTATGATTTAAATGGTGTCTATTGGCATGCGGGGAGGAATGTGTGCTTGCTTTTTCTTCAAAGGTCTTCGATTGGCATTCACTAGCATTGTTCCCGCATTTCAGTGCCGTCGCCATGGAAACCAATGTAATAATCACACACGAACAGTTACTAGGTTTTCCACCACGGGGAGAGCTGTGGGGTAAGATAACCAGGGCCTCGGTTTGTGCGTGTGTGTGTGTGTGTGTGCAGGCGCATTTGTGTGGCACGCCGACAGATGACAAACAGCAAACCGAATGCAGTGCGAGTCCTTAGACACTCTACCGTTGGTGCGTTTACTCTTTGGCACCACACCAAGGATCTAGCCCTCTGGTGTCACACTAGCTTTATGAGCGAGCAAACACAAGCATATTGCCCTGAGTGAGTCTGGTGTGGATATTTGTTGCCTGTAAATGCTCGGTGACAAAGGCAGGGGAATTAATAATGAGAATTATACAGCAGTTTTGACACCTCGGGGCAGTCGGGGACCAGCAGAGGAGCGACGTTATTAATACTGCTCCACCATATGAAAATAATTACGCAGTGATAGCGGTGTTAATGAGATGTTCTGAATCTTCAACTGTTTAAGGTCCAAAGAAGTCTGATGGGAACTAAATGAACCTCTGGCTTCAGACTGACTCTTCACTTCGAGATGAATATACTATTCATCTGCTGTGTACACTGTGTGGTAGTTCTACAGTATAGAAGAGGACACGGCCACGTGCGCCAAGCATTAGTCATCGGGTCTTTATTTCAACAAAGCAATACATAACATTTGTTAAAATTGGCATCTGTAATTCCCGTCATGTCCCAGGGCCCCTTGAATCATTCAAAGCTTTTCCTTCCCTTTAGGTGCCTCGTCTGCTGCCGAGCCAGTTTAGGTAGGTCTGTGTGAAAAGAGAACACTCTCTTCTTCAGGTGAATCTATTTGCCCCTACTGTGCTTTATTCAGGACCACCTTGGCAAGCCTCCTAAACATTCAAAAGCAATTTAACAGAGCTATTGTAACAGTGGCTTTGATCGCAGGTCCTCTGCCAATTGTCAGTGTACACAGTGTGGTGACTGAGGCCGGTGCACGGGATAACCCTGGCCCTGTGCCACCGTATGTGCCGCAGCCTGCCAAGGATTCAATTTGAGGGTAAGGCAGTGGCATCCGGAACACGTGGCTGAGTGAAGACAGAATTGACTGAGTAGGAGTGCGGAAATTTAGAGCTTCTCTGAGAAATGAAGTCTCAACCCAACCAAAGCCTGACATGGAGAGTCAGGTCCCATCAGATTTAGACATCATCTTTCAGATATTTGCTGGTTGTAGGTCAAGTTCAAATCTTGTACTGTTGAAAGTGGTCAGGTTTGGGCTGTAGGTGAGATCAGAGAGAATCTTATTGGCCTACAGTTGGAGCTAAACAGAATTCTGTTGGCTACAATTGAGTTAAGAACTTCACTATCATCAGATTTAGACAGAATTTAGTTGGGCTACAGTTAGACAGAGTTCTGTTGGCATACGTTTGGGCTAGGACACAATTTTGTTGGACTACTTTTGGATTCAGACATAATTTTGTTGGTTACAATCAATTTAAGAACATTTTGTTGGCTACTGTCAGGTTGAAGTATAATTTTGTCCGTCTGCAATTGGTTTCAGATAGACTTTTGTTGGCTACAGTCATGTTAGGTTGGAATTTTTTTTGGTTACTGTTGGATTAAGAGAATTTTGTTTGGACTACAATCATGTCAGGTCAGAGCTTTGTTGAGCTGTATTGGGGTTCAGACAATTTTATTGGACTACAGTCAGGTTGGCACAGACATTTTTGAGCAACAGTCGAGTTTAGACAGAATTCTGCTCACTACTTTCAGATTCAGACAGACGTTTATTGCCTATAATTGGCTACAGGTAGAGTTCTGTTGACCTACATTTGGGCTAGGACAGAACTCTGTTCAACTACTTTCAAGTTCTGACAAAACTTTGTTGGGCTACAATGGAATTCAGACAGAATTTTGTTGGACTACTTTTGTATTCGGATAGAAGTTTGTTGGCTACAGTTGGGTTAAGACAAATTTACTGACTACAATCAAGTCAAGAGAGAATGTTGTCAGGCTTCAATTGGTTTCAGATGGAATTTTGTCAGATATAGTCAGGTTTGGCTTGAGGTTTATTGGGTAACATTTGAGTTCAGACAGAAATTTGTTGAGCTGCAGTCGAGTTTAGACAGAATTTTATTCACTTCATTCAGGTACAGAAAGGATTTTTTTGTCTATAATTGCATTCAGACAGACTTTTTTGGCTACAGTTAGAGTTAGAATTCTGTTATCCTACAGTCGAGCTGTCTTGTTGGCTACAATCAAGTTAAGAAAATTTTGTTGGCTACTATCAGGATCAGGCAGAATTTTGTGGGGCTGCAGTCATGTTAGGTCAGAACTTTGTTCAGCTACAGTTGGGTTTGGACAGAAGTTTGTTGGGCAACAGTCACTGTTTAGAATCAACTGAGTTTCAACAGATAGTTTTGAAAATCTGGAAAAAATCAGTAGAGGACTATAGTGGACTATCCAAATACATTGATACCGACTGTTGTTTGGTTCCACTCAAGTCAGGTCAGGATTTTTCTGGGCTACAGCTCGATTTTGATTCAAAACTTGCTGCTGTGGGTCAGGTCAGACTAGGGCAGACTGTTTTCGACTATATTCAGTTTTTGTTCAAATTTTCAGACCTGATTAAAGATCTAGGGAGATTAGCATCACCGGTGGCTTGGAGAGGAAAGAAGAGCAGCTCTGATCCGAGAGGCACAGATAGAGAGTGCGCTCTCTTTCTCCAGTCCAATCAGATAAACAAAAGCCAGAGGAGCTGTGATTTATAGAGGCAGCAGAGAGCCTGACAGCCGCTCTTCTCATCAGGAGAGGAGCCGAGACGTAATTAGCAGGAGCAAAGGCGGGGGAGAGACCAATCTGCATATGCAGAGGGAGGGGGATACCACACAGGTAGCAATGGGAAACCTGGTCTTCAGGGACTGCCTAAAGCTTCTACTCCCAAACATCACTCACTGGAGGGACGAGAAAAAAGATAGGACGGACGAATGAGAGTGAGAGAGAAATAACCTAGAGACTAGTTCCATTTCGCTGAAGACAATGAGGGATTATATTGCTTTCAGGGCCCTCAATCTCTTCACTCTCTTTCTCTCTAATATTCTCGCTCCCTCTTTCTGATTCTCTTCTCTTTCTAATTCCCCCAGTTGTTTTCCATTCCAATTCCCTTTTGTGTGCTTGGAGAGAGTGGGCTGATGGGTTGGTCAGGTGAGCGAGCAGAGAGAGGCTGGGTAATCCTGCAAGCGGCCCCTGCTCTTTGGGCCTGAAGGGCTTGTCCCTCACCCGACCGATGAATTTTGCATGAGGTGATTAGGGCGGAAATTGTCTGGGTGCCTCTTCAGCATGATGCCTGCATTTCTTTGTACACTCTCCTCGGAGAGAGCTGGCATAAGATGGACGGCAAGATTAATGAGGAAGTGCGCATGGGATTCTGAGCTGTATCGATCCACCAGAGGGTTCCTCCCCAACCCCACTCCTGTGTAGGAGGAGTAGAAGCTCAGGGGCCGAGGCAGCATTCCAGAAGTCATCCTACTGTACCTGTATATCTTTATCAGGCTTGAATTTATGTTGCCACTGTTTACATTGCAAGTGTTATTGCTCAATTCTGATTTGCTCAGATCTGATCTTTCTGCCTTTGTCGTAACAACCAAGAATGGCCAAGGTATGCCTGCTATTGGAGTGCATCAGGGGTTAGCTCTGGGTCCATGTCTGTTGTCTGTATGTATACAAATAAATCGGATGAGCTCATATGGCTTCTCTTATCACTACCACACTGACATACTTTTCTTTTCCTCCATCATCCTTCCAAATCTCACAGGAAATATTAGGCTGCATTTCCAAATTCTCCTCTTGGATAGAGACTGATTATCTGAATCTCAATGAAATGTAACCGGTCTACCTACTTGAAAAATTGTACATGAAAATCTCATCATCGAAGCTGTGCACTTAAACAGAGATGCTGTGTCATGACTATACTGAACCAAGATATAATACGTGAATAGCCTCTGATGATCAGGTGGAGTGTGAGTTCACTCATAAATTCAGGAACTGACCTGGACTAATGAATGGAACATGATGAAGAATCCCAAGATACCTGACCAAGACCAAGTGCACACTTCCAGAAATTGCTAATGAAAAAGAACATAAATACGAAATGCTAATGCTAAAAAGCTAATTACTAAGCCATGAATTAACTATAAACTACTAATAAATCTTGGAAATAAATCTTTTTTACAACACATTAATGACCACCACTGTCCAGTGAGAATGAATAGACTCAAGTGACCCATATCTGTCATTAGTGTGAACAGAACTTTGTTCTCAGAGGACTTTTATGCACATATTTTTTCATAATTAGCTGCTATCATTAGCCCCTGCTGACAGGCTGCCCACACTGGATGATATGCAGTGATATGCGCATGTGCCATAAAGTGTGAAGGAAAAAAAAATAGACTTTTGATCACTTTCATTACAGTCTCATGGCAACATTTCAGATATGTATGCCCTTTAGCATCACACAGTACTGTGCAAAAGAGGTCACCCATCATTTACTTAATTTCCATTCAAAATTCCCATTAAGTGCAATGTTTTTTTTTGATAGATTTTCCTAAGTAGATTACATAGACAGTCCACTTGAAAAAGTCAAATGAAAAAACACGGAATCGAAGAAAGGATTCATTTTACAGAGAAAATGGGACTTCTAACAACCACCTGGAAGACCTGGCGGACCACCAACACTGTCCCCATCAGATAAACAGCACTGACAGCTTTCATCTTTGGGAGAGAGGAGAAAATCAAGCTATTTCAGACTCGGCGCCGTGGGTCTGAAAGGATGCGTAGCTGTCAGGTTGAACCTCACTGAGAAAAGAAGACGGACACATCAAACAAAGAAGCTGAAGAATGGACTGACCACCCCAGAGCCCAGACCTCAATGTCACTGAAAGTGATTGGCATTACTTGGATTGTATGAAAGTGCAACCAACATCTAAGACTGAACTTTGGAGGTGTGGAAATATACATACAGAAAAAACAGAGAGATTTGAGGAAAAGAAAAAGAAAAAACAGCAAGACGGCTGCGCAAGTGACCAAAGAAACCAAACAAATGTGAGAATTTTCTCTTTTAAAAAATGTCCATAATCATTGTATTACCTTAGTTTAATGTCATTTCAGTGTATTATTGTAGCTTTACTTCATAACAAGCATAAAAAATCAGTAGTAGTATGTTGATGTCTTGGTAGCTAGCTAGCTAAATTTCCCATTCCACCTTAAATTATGCAGCATTTCTGACGCCAGAGGAGACAGAATGTAACTGCTGCACCATTTAAGGTGGAACAGGAAAATTCAAACATTAGCTGGTGAATATCTGACTTTACCTTCGTATCACTGAAGAATTAGTGGTGAGGAGCTGGACTTTCCCCTCCTCTGCTGTCCCTGCAGACGGGCAGGGTCGCCTACAGAGCGGCGCTAGTAGCTGTTAATGAAGTGATGCTCTGTTTATTCGAGGGTGCCATTTTGTAGGGAACGACTTCAACCACTACCCCTTGAAACTCAGTTCTAAGGGGCAAAGTGACACTTGAAAACAAGGGGCAGGGGTAAAACTGAGAAATGGGATTGGGCCTAAATAATGAACATACTTAATATTGTTTATTGTTGTTGACTGCCTTGAGTGGAAATCAAGTAAATTAAGTTTGCCTACTGACTTTTGCACAGTACTACATGAAAGCGGCCCAAGAAAAACAGATTTGTCACATTTACATGAAAAATCAGATTCGCGCCACTTCAGCACTGTACCCTGACATGTCAGCTCTGTTCACAAACCAGGCTTCCTCTGACTCAAGCCTGCCAGAGAGACTTTTTAATCAAGCACCTGCCTAGTCATTATCCTGTATCTTCACACCTTGGATAAAACGGGAATACTCTCAGCAGATCAAATTAAATATGACAGTGTGGCATTTACTCAGGGAGAGTAACTCTTCGGGTGAGATGGTGTCGGCATTAAGCGTTAAGATCGGCTATTGAAAATTGGAGTGTATTATTCTGATACGAGGCACAGGCTTGCAGTGGACAAATAAGACTCGCCTCAGCGGCCTTTCAGAGCAAGTCTGCTTTCTGCTTTAGCACAGAGAGCAGCTTCCTGCGAGGTGAAAGGAAACAGCTCCTAATTAACATGTGGGAATTAATAATGGCAGTATTATTAGTCTGCCTCTGAGTAATTAATTAGTCCCTGGATAGCCAACCCTTCTAACATGCCGAGGCTTAACCTGCCCTCCTCTGTCACTCCGACTCTAAATGTACATCCTCTGCGGACCCCCAGAACTAATACGTCTAGTGATGCTCCTTGCGCCCGTATCTCCCTTACCAGAGGAGCGAGGGATGAAAGGGGCTGTTAAAGAAAGAGAAAAACAAAAAGGGAAAAAGAAGGCATACTTAATCAGGAGAATATTTGGATGGCTCCACTGTAGACCCCCATCTTGTAATCTGTCTTAATACGTCAGCTACAATAACAAAACCTTTCACCGTGGTGCTGATGCTGACAGCAAGGTTCGGTACTCGGTCCAATACTAATTTAATAGTTCCCACTCATTCCCTCCGGGAACAGCAGTAAAAGCCTGGTCTGCAGTGCTGGCAACACCATGCAGCTATTTCTGTGCATCCTCCTCCCCTCCCCTCCAGACTCCCTCCTCACTCGGCATGTAAATCCCTCAGTAAATATGCAAAGTAATATCCTCTGATGTAGATTTGAATTAGACTGGCTTTCTGACAACCAATACGGATAGCAGTCGTCTGATTAGTGCTAAAGACCGGCGCTCCATATCACTGCAATTTTCACACATTTACACGAGGAGCAGAGCTCAGGGCGCCCAGAATTGTCCACATATTAAAACGGAATAATTCGGATCCGGCGGGTGTGATTTATTACCGCTCATTACCATAATAACACATTATGGAGTGGATAAAGCACCTCATATCCGTGTATCACGCTGGCCATGCTTTACAGGAGTTCATTCGTTTTTATCATACAGTCCATGGACTGTATTACCATATCACAACCCAGATGCTGCCGAGTCATACGACTCATTTTCAAAGGATTTAATTTTACCCTCGTCTGGTAATCTAGCCACCCCCTGGCTCGGCTCGGCTCTTAACGCAAGAGTTATGATGTTACACCTGCGCTTCATTTTAACCCATTTACGTCCGAGGAACTGCGGGCGGTTCTGGACTTCCATTCCTTAATCTCATAACTGCGTAATTTACAGGAGTCTCACGGTAGCTGCTGAATAATTCATGGTAATTACTGAACGAGCCTTAAAATTAAGAACCGAACAGTAGGCCTGAAGAGCAGCATCCTGTGACCGCTAATTAAGGACTAGAGGACGACCAACACAAACTGTGCAGCGGCAGTTGAGCTGTCGTCTCTTACTTTACATCTACAAGGTGGACTGATAGAGTCTAATAGAGTGGACAATGAGTGGACAACTCCAGCAGCACTGCTGTGTCTGATCCACTCGTACTAGCACAACACACACGAACACACCCACCACCACGTCAGTGTTACTGCATTGCAGAGAATGACCCACTACCCAAATAGTACCTGCTCTGTGAGGGTCCATGGGGGTCCTGACCACTGAAGAACAGGGTAACAGAGTATCAGAGAAACAGATGGACTACAGTCTGTAACTGTAGAACTACAAAGACCAGCTATACAGTAAGTGGAGCTGATAAAGTGGACAATGAGCGTAGAAACGAGGAGGTGGCCAGAATGTTTTACATGAACAGTGTATATGCCTGTCATATATGTAGCAGAGTGGCCACTGGTGGTCAGAGGTGATGATGAGGTCCAGCAGCATGGTGTGATGACAACACCCAGAAAACCAAGGAGATTTTCATGAACCTCATGAGGGTTTGGAGCCAGGCAGGCAACCTCCATCTACATCACAGGCTATGGAGCACATAGCATCCACATCTTGGATGACTCACCTGGTCCCTAAACTCATGCACAAAAAGGTGCAACAGCATCTTTACTTCCTACGGAGCCTCAAGAGAATTCAGTTGGGAATTCCCCCAACACTGATAAAGAAATGCATGATGTAGAGGCTAATAAATACAGACATGGAAAATTGAGTCCCAGTAACATTAGATATGTCTTCTTTCTGCATAACTAGCAGGAAAAAAAAGAAAAGAGATTCAAACAGCTCACAGTCACATATCCACCCCAACGAGGATGTAGTTTTTAAAAGTTTCTCTCGCCTTCAAGATAGATAATCAGAAAAAGGTCTTTAAACCTGATTGTCTCGCTCTGGCAAGTAGGGATGGTTACAACAGATGTGGAAACATTTGAAATATGACACATCACTTGTCGGAAGAACATTCTCCAGAATGATAGCTTTACAGGAGAAGGTAAAAATATGCTTCATTTCTAATGTAAGTCAATGGAACCAGAATTTTTTCCAAGCCATTTTGGGCCATTTCTTTTGGTCCTTTCTTCATGAAATTCACAGGCAATTTAAAGGCCAACAGGCATCTTCAAAAACGACAAAAATGGAAATACGAGGTTGCAATGCTAAATATGAGTGAACATGAGGGCACAGAACTTGTAGACTTCATAGCTAATTACTAACTTATCAAACAAACTGGCAGGAACTAAGTTCAGAAAAGCTAACTGAGTTTGCTAGTGGATCTTAATACTGTTCTGTAATGTTATTTACTGTTAGACACCATCCAGCAAGCTAGTAAATACAGTAATCTATAAATTTAGCTTTAGAGGGTGTTATTACTTTTAACACTGAGCTGTGAGTCTGGTCAACCAAAAACCTCTTCAGCTCCGGAATTAAATAACAACAGCACCACCTTCCAGACGATGAGGGTAGTGCCTGTCTGAATTAAACGTTCCTAAAAATTCAGACTAATTTACTGCCACCACCGTTCTCACTGAAATTTTGATCTGTGTACTTTTTTTCTATTGCTTGATGTAAAAAGTATTGCTTGGAGACAGTAACTAAGCAGTGACTGGTTGGGAGCTGTGTCAATAAGTATTTTGCAAATAGTCACTTGACTTAATTTTGTTAAGCATTACTAATAAAGGAGGATATAAGGTGTGAAGTTTTCAATGTACTAAATAGACGTAACTTACACAATACATGATCCTTCGCTTAAGGACAATGCTTAATGCGACAACTGTTTTCAGGAAGGTGAGCTATTTTAAGAAAAAACTTATTAAATAAGGACATTTAAAGCTCCATATATCTTTATTAAGCTGTGGTTACAAACATAAAATGAACAAGCCACCCTGATGTAGCACAGTGTCCTAAACCTGTGAATCTTTCAAGGAATCATATTCATCTTAGCAGAAAGACACATCCTCAAAACCAAAGGTATTAGGAAACATACCAGTGAAAAATAATGACAAAAGCACAGGCTTCTTAACACACAATGTTGGAACGCTTCTACGGCAAAGTGGTAAACTGCTGCATTTCCTTAATGCATTTGACGCCTCTTGGGAAGCACTGTTGCGTGAGCTTTATCATTTCACCGGTGACATTAGCATATCGTTTCTCAGCCTTCGCTCGACGAATGCGGGGTGAGCGCCTCTCCATCGCTGATGGGACAGGGTGACATGTCTCTGCCAGCAGGTGAGATGGGAAAGCAAGGAGGGTCGCAACCAATAAGCAGAATAAGAATCAGCCTGTCATCATTGTATGCAGTCGGGTAATGCCAAGGCCTTGAATTTCCATCTCATCCATTGCCGTTCAGTGATCCAAGTTTCCAGCATCTGGTCCTCTGACTCAGGTGGATGAGCAAGCAGAGTAAAACTGAGAAGTGGGAGCAATGAAGGGGAGGACATGGAGAAAATGGAAAAGGAAAAACTACAAGAAGTCAAAATCGCAGAAATACTTTGATACTCAAAGGCATTTTTATGGCACATATATGGCGTGTGTTGTGGTATTTTTTATTTGTAATTATTTATTTTTCTATGCAATCTAGCAGCTTTCTGTTTGGTCTGGCAGCAGGTCAGTAATGAGTCGTAACATTCATGGTTAAAGAGCGTTTTTGATATAATACTTTTATATGAAATAACTTTTAGAAGCATTAAAAAAAGGAAATATCTGGTTCCTATCATCACTGCTGTGAATTCTGACTTGGTAAAATTCTGTAGAATGAAGCATTTGATCAGAGGTCAAACCACTCTCAATGGCTTTGTTTACATCTTAATGACTGAACTAAGCAGAAGTTTTGAAAAAAATTGTTGACAGATTTCACGTTGGGCCCTTTTTAATGGCTGGGACCTTAAATTTCATTGCACACTTTTAGAACATAAGAACCAGTTTGCAGTGAAGTCCCTGTAGTTGCTGCATAATGAGCCCTAATAACTGATATTAATTAAAATAAATGAAGTTCAACTTATATGGCTTATTAGTATGTAATAAGCCTCGAATTTTAAGAGGCTAATGAACAGAACTCTGCAGTTGGCCAGTGTTCTTTGAGTACTATCAGGTTCCTCAGATAAGCTTATTGTTTACATCATTTATCATGATAATATCATAGCATCATATCACCAACCCCTAGGAAAAGCACTAGTGAGAGTCCCCACAGAGAGAGGAGGATGCTGAGTCAGGACTGAGCCAGATGGATTTAGGTGGGGGCGGTTCTCAGGATTTCCCCGAGTTTTTGGGACTGTACCACTCATAGAGAAGTGTGTGTCAGCAGCTCATCTGCCAACTCATGCTGGGTAACCGTTGGCCGCTTGTGAAGGATGGGGGGAGCTCATTCTTCCAGGAATGTGAGAATGAATCTCTATGATCTATCGCTGGCTGGAAGTCTGATCTATTGCCGGCTGGAAGTCTGATCTATTGCCGGCTGGAAGTCTGATCTATTGTTGGCTGGAAGTTTGGAGCATGATAAATCAGCACATTTGGCCGGGTGGAAAATCAGAGGGGCTGGGAATTCCATTCACTGTTTTTAATGGGTTCGGGCTGTGATTTGTGTTCTAGGAGAATCGCAGCGATGGGAAAAGCCCTGTGTTGTTATGTGAAGCTACATCTGGAGAATGACTGTGGTTCAGATGAATAGTGTTCACTGTCTTATGGACTATGGCTTCTCAAGTTTCTAGGCTAACTGAACAATGTAACTTGCAAAATAGATTCCTATAAGAATGTTGATGTCTAAGAACATAACAAAAGGCAGCAGATTCCAACAACACAGTTAGTTGTAGTGCAAGTGCAGTCTTTATCCCACTGAATGACCTCGGTACTCTTGTAGACAGCCCACAGCTCAATAGTCACACTCTCCTGGTGGGCTTAAGTCTTTAAGGTTTAAGGTCAGGAAGAGCTCAGGCAACACAGCGTATGGTGTGTATTTGTGTGTGACAGCAGTTCACGGACCCCCAGCATGTTCGATGGCCATCAGAGACAGGCCGCCTTCCCTGTCCCAGTCTAGATCAATGCCACAAGCTCTGTAGGGAGGCACGTAGCCTCCCATACTGGGACAAGTGTCTAGGGCTAAAACACTCTGGCTCACGCTCTTCAGCTGGAGTGCACCCACGGGCCTCTGCTATCTGATGGACCTGTTCCAACAGCTTTGCTCTTTGCACAGGCTAAAAGGCTTGGAGATGGTACAGGTTTACAGTGGGCCAAAGGCTGGTGGAAGGTCACATGTTCACCTAGCCCTGGAGGCCTGGAAAGGCCATGTCAGCCGTGGCCAAGAATATTTAGAGCACTGGTCTGAAAAGCAGTCCCCTAGCTAATCTACAAGGACCTTTTGCACATTTATTTGAATTCAATTCTACAAAAAATGCATTTAGTAATTCCAGTTTTTAGGGTAATAAAAGGAGCCATCAGAATCCCCAGTTGGGCAACCGTAAGTGACCTTGCATAGAGAGTGAGGAGCGAGGACATCTCTCGGTGGGGCTGGAATAAAATCCTATGGCATCAAAACCTTTTTGATGATGATGATTCATATCCATACAAGATTTTCATGGAAACATAATCACCACAGGACAGAAAAAAATCATAGAAACATCTGTGTACTTTTGCTTGAGGTAGTGGTTATCTTTCCTGTGACCTTGGGATTGAATGGTCATGCTAGCAACAGATTGTAAAGTGTTGATATTGTGCCAGATACAATATGTCTGTTCTAATTAAGGCGGCCACCTGAGATCTCCCTGCCTATCGTGGAGCAGCTGAGTGGCATGTAATAGCTGTTGACTTTTGCAGGTGAGGCCGACCCCCAACTCTCCCCAAACCCCCTCCTTCCCTCCTCGTCCTCATTTTTTGCCTGCACTGACACGCTCACAGACTGCCCTCAACCTGGTTGTCATGGGAACAGGCATCACATGACCCAAAGAGAGACAAAGTTGAGACAGGGTGGAGGGTTGGGGGCGGTGTGTTTGGAGGTGGGGGGGTTTGGACTGGCCCTGTGGAGTCAGTCAGTCCTGCTCTCGTCTCCTCTGACATGTTACCTTGGAAACAAGCCGGGGAAGACAGGAAGCAAGGAGCAGAGAAAGCCGCTGTTTGTTTGAATAACAGGGGAGAGGCTGCTTGGACTTGAGTCTCGTTGCTTTCTTAACCGGGGCTGGGCGGGTGGGAGTTAGTGAGCGAGGGAGCAGGAGAGAGAGCAGGGCATTTGCTGCATTGTGAAGAACAGTGTGAGTCTGATGTTCCTCTACAAGGCGCAACTGTGTTTCCACATCCCAGCTGGGCAGTGAAGACACAAATATCCAACATCATGAATAATTCATCCTTGGTGGCAAAATGATTGGATATGCCATATGTGTCCTGTCCTTTATTTATACCTGTTTTCCTGCCTTGTAGATAGATCTGTGATACTGAAAAAATTCTCAACCACATTACAGCTTTTTTCCCCCTTAACCACACTCCCCCCCTGGAAAGAGGTTTCTAATCTAAACGTAATTAAACTGAGCTGATCCAAATGCACGGTTAGTGGTGCGATTGCGTGCAAAAGTACCCCCCGGTGTCTCGGCAGAGGCCTTTTTTTGCTGCGAAAGTAGCCAGGCCCCAGAGCTGGAGCCAGTTGCCTCCCCTGAGAATAGCCAGAGTAATTATTTAACATCAAACAGCTGGGTTAGGAGGTTAATAAGCGGGGATGTAACCGTGCCCCCTGAGGCCCTACAGGACTAATATTTACTGTTGATATGGACAGAGTTGGGAATGGACTTGACAGCCTCTCAATATTGCTGACAGCTCACTGGATGGACGGGGCAGAGACTGGGTAGGGCGTGAACATTGTATGGGCTTCTGTGACCACTCAAACAGCCTCATCGTAGCATTAGCGCGCCACACTTCAGCAAGGCCGCGGCGGCTTTTTCAGAGAAAGAAAGACTTTCGGCTCCTTAGCCACCAGCTGCCGCTCAAGTGTCCTTCACTATGTAAATGACACAGGCCTCTGTATGTGTACAGATTAGAAAGGTAGTAAATGTTGGTGTCGAGCCTTTTGAAATCCACATTGCTAGCTGAGCTAAGAGACCCAGGGATGCACGGAGACGCCGAGGCATCAGTGTTAAGATCAGATACGAAACCCCACCTCGTTCGCGTTCAAGTGCTCACTCAATAAAGTGTGACCCACTTATTTTAATTGCGTACCCGCAAACACAAAGAGGGGGGAGAGAAAAAAGAAAAAGATAAATAGCGCAGCCTTGTTCCACCACCGTCTTCTCTTTCGCTTAAATGCGGGGCATCTCACCATTAACAATAAGTATGTGATCAAGGCGTTTTCTTACTTCAAAGCATAAAAGGGAATACATTAAGCATCCTCAGCCCAGCAAACTTTACTTAGAGTGAGAAATAAGGGAGAGCCTGAATCACTGAAGGGTTATCGAGCCATAACCTGCACATTCGGTAAGGAAATATTAGGCCTTTAACGTAGGAGGCGCCAGGCAGGATGCACACGCATGCACAGTCTACCATAAAAAAAAAAACAGAAGAAAAGAAAGAATGAAAAGATGTGACAATGTGGCACTCTACCCTGCTCCCTTTGAAGATTACCTTTTCAACTTCTTCAAAAAAAGAAAGATCTAAGGATCTCTTTGCCAAAATTCATCGAGCATGTTACATTCTAATGTGTCAACCTGCTTATTATACTATACTAGAACTCTCGCTGGGTTATTTTCATACATTGCTGTCGACGTTCTGTCTCTCCTCGCTAAAGAAACAAGGGCCTGCATCTTAGAGTTTCTGGATCAGACTTCAGAGCGGCTCAGCGGTAGCGTTTCCACCTCCCATAGGCTTATTTATTTATTTATTTATTTATTTATTTAACCCCTTCACATTCCGACAGGACCGAAAACATGTACGTTCTGCTTGGTTCGTTATTGTCTCCTCAAGACCTGGAATTGCTGGTATTGTGTAAAATCTTTCATCAAGGCGTGACAATGCTTTATAATTGGGTTTCGAATTGCAGCGTAATGAAAACGCTCTTCTTCAGTGTGCCATTAAAATGAAAGCTCAGTATAAATCAAATAAACACTTCATATTTTCTCATATCTAATGCAGTTTAAAGGTTTTTTTTTTTCCATTCACGAAGGCTGGACAATTGCTACTCTGGTTAATTGCATTTGGGAGAAAAAAACGCAGGGTTGTAGCCGCATTCTTTCAATTGTGATGTCCACTGATAGAGGTGCAGCCTAGCATGGGGAGCAGGCAATATGGCGTTTTATGTAGTTCAAGTGGAACTATATTATTTTGAAATCTCTCTTTTTGTTTTGACACATATAAGCAGCACACAGTGAGAGCTACAAGTACAGCCTCCACACAGCAGGGCTAAACTCCTCGAGACCACCGGTGGTTCCAAAACGCACTTGGTCATGTTCTTCATAACGTTCATATTCCATAAGCTCCATTCAGAAGCTGGGCGTCGTGTGAGGCTGTAGCTCTTCTCTCCAGTCTAATAGACGGTGATGTCATTTTAAACCCTTATAATAAAAGAAGCTGAACTTTTTCTACTGAAAGTCGACCCGTTTTTCCCCAAATCTGGGCTCTAAACTATAAACAGACGGCGTCTCTTCAGTGATCTGCTCTGGAAACATTACTTTTTATAAAAAAAAAATACAAAGAGCTTCTGAGATTTTTGGCTTTCAGCAGTAAATTGTAAGCATGTAGTAATATGTGTAGATTCATTTGAGGGGAAATAAAAAAAAATAATCCATCCATCCATTTTCTAAGCCGCTTCTCCCTCAGGGTCGTGGGGGGTGCTGGAGCCTATCCCAGCGGTCATCGGGCAGAAGGTAGGATACACCCTGGACAGGTCGCCAATGCATCGCAGGGCAGGTTAAAAAGCATAAAAAAAAAAATAAACTAAATAAGATATTTACATTTATAACAAGAGAATGAGAGGTTAACAATCCACCCCCCCTCCCCCCGCCACCATGCCTAAGTTGTAAAGTTCGCTTATGTGTCACCACTCAAAAATAGTAGGCGATGGAAACAAACCATTTATCTGTTGTAGGAAGAAAACCTCGTATCTCTAAAAGAGTCACTTTACAGGAGAAGGAAAAAAAATGAGCAGATCAGAGGGACAGTGAAGGTGGAGCAGTTTGGAGATAAAGCCAGAGAGGCCAGGTTGAGATGGTTTGGACATGTGTTGAGGAGGAATAGTGGATATATTGGGCAAAGAATGTTGGAGATGGAGCTGCCGGGTAGAAGGAGAAGAGGTAGACCTCAGAGAAGGTTTATGGATGTAGTGAAGGTGGACATGGAGATGGTTGGTGTGAACGTAGAGGAGGCAGTGGATAGGGCAAGATGGAGGCAGATGATCCGCTGTGGCGACCCCTGAAGGGAGCAGCCGAAAGAAGAAGACAGGAGAAGGAAAAAACCTACTTCACTTCTAATGTAAGTCAATGGAACCAAACGTTTTTCCAAGTCATTTTGGGCCATTTATTTTAGTCTATTCATGATGAAATTTACAAACAATATAAAGAGAAACAGCTTTTTGCAAATTATGTCAAGAACTGGAAAAAATGGAGATATGAGGTTTTCTTCTGACAGCAGTGATTTGTATTCTTTTCATTTAACCTTGTCCAAAAGAGTCACTGGCAAAAAGTGCGGCAAAAAATGTAAAACATGGATTTGTGGCTGGTGTTGGCTTTGATGAGCTTGTGTCTGATCCACTCAGTCCAGCGCAACACACACTAACACACCACCACGTCAGCAACACTGCAGTGCTGTGAATGATCCACCACCCAAATAGTACCTGCTCTGTGAGGGTCCATGGGGGTCCTGACCCCTGAAGAACAGGGTAACAAAGAATCAGAGAAACAGATGGACTACAGTCTGTAACTGTAGAACTACAGAGTGCAGCTATACAGTAAGTGGAGCTGATAAAGTGGACAATGTGTGCAGAAACAAGGAGGTGGTCATAATGTTATGCCTGATTGGTGTATGTTCACCTTCCTTGATTAAAAATGATATTGCAAGTATGTTTCCAACTGAAAAATTACAATCAACATCAAACCTATTCATCAACAAACAGTTACAGAAGACCTCATTAACTTTTGTCTTTCATTTCTCTAAGCTTGCTCACAAATGATGTAGCTCTATTTACCAGGTCGTTATTAATGACTCGCCACTAATGTTCTGAAACAAAGTTCTGAAATTCTCTGTTGTTTATTTCCAGGATAAAAAATCACAGATATGGTCAGTGAGGTCTAAAGCCACGCATTTTACCCTGATTTTAGCCCCGATTCTCAGTCTGGCCGAGTCTGAGCTGGTCGGCTCTAGTCTGCGGATTTATGGGTCGGTTGGACTCGACGGTTGGAGAGGTAATCCAGTTGTGTTTGAGGGGCGCAGACTCAGACTTTTGGCCTCCCAAATGCATTTCAGACCAGAGTGTTTGATTTTTGAGCGTGATCTAGTGTAAACTGGTCAATGCCTCAAACAGACTTTTGCAAAAGTCAATCCAAACTGAGCGTGCAAAAGAAGAAAATACAGCAAGTTGAAAAAAAGAGTTTTAATGAGCCGAGTTTAAGGCACAATGGAGTTTATGTACATTTAAAACTCTGCGAAATACCACACTGACCACATTATTACATCCATGACTATCACTTAAACACGTTTACCTGCTGCTTCTTTACTGTTTCAGAGCAAACGGCAGAGAAAACGGCATCAGCCGCGAGAGTGCGAGAGTGCGAGTGTATTTGCGCGAGTTCAGTGATCTCCGTTTGGTTCAGCAACACCTTAAAAGTAACGTGTGATCCCTAATCGTTCAGTGTGTGATCCCCAATATATCAGTCTCCCAAAAACCAGTCGGATAGTGCAAGATTCCCAGTCTTTTGTAATCTGTTGAATGTGAAGATGAAACGTCGTGTAGTGACCCCAAGGCTGAAGACTATTCCACCCCATTTGGTAGGAGCCAGATTAAAGCTTAGATCTCCAGAATACCTCAAATCTGGCCCTGACTGGACCTCTTGTTTTATGGCTAGCTTGCATTTGTGTCTTCATCTACAGAACTGTTGTTTACTTCATGCTAAGTGCGCTGGAGTAATGCTGATTTCGCACATACTCGATCACCTCCAAGTAATCATTACCAGAGGTCAGTGAATGTGCTTATGGAGGTACTTCGATGGACGCTGACAAGTCTATTGTAACAGCATCCCCTCATGCAAATCTCATGTAAAATGTATCATAATTTTCACCTTAGACTGCTATTTTAATGCCGAGGCCCATCAGATTCGCGATAAGTGCCTGGAAAATTCATTTCCTTCTCGCTAAATTATTCACCACCATCGCTAACTTAGTCACACTAGACCTCAGTGTCTTAATGGGTGAACGCCTACCAAGCATGGAATGGTAATATCACTTCATTTGGGCTAGGATGAATGCAAAGGCTTCCTCTGGTTCAATGGATCCTGAAAAAATGAAAAGAAAGAAAAAAAAAAACGTCTGAAGCACATTTTTGCGAGAAGAGCTGGTTCTTGGTTCTGGCACTTGCCTGACGAATAATTATCGAGTCAATTACCAAACCCAGTGTGTGTATTATGAACAGGCCGAGCCCCTTAGGGTGGGCCAAATGACTCCACTCTTTTGGACAGAGGCCTGTGACATTTAAGCAGCTGTTGTGACGCGGTGAAATATTTTACGGTCCCGGTGACATTTCTCATTGTTGTCATTTTTTTTTCCTCCCTGTGATCCAGACAGTGCGAGAAAGCAGAACAGCCAATATCGTTTTCCGAGAAAGTCCTATGAAACGGCTGAGGTGGAATCAATAATAATAAGACTTTCAAATTAAACCAAGCAGGGCTTTATGAAGTATTTTTCAGACACATATCACCAATGCAAAACTAGCTGACAGTAAATAGGAGGCTATTATATCCTCACTGGTCACGTTATAAGGTGCCTACTCTGCTTCTACACTCATTGTCCGTTTTATCAGCTCCACTTACTATGCTGGGCCCATGTGTCAAACACGAGGCCCGAGTCAAGCCAGTGGCACGATCTTATAATAATTTTCTTTTAATTCCAGCCCCTTTCACCAGGACCTGCACTACAGTTCCCGGCATGCACTGCAGTGTAATGTGTGTTTCCATCCCCTTCCCAACAATGATCAATGCCAGGTGTCTAGTTTGAGTGAATGGGCAGTACATTCAATACATTTAAAGAGGTTTAACTGTTATCTGCAGATAATATAGTCTTGTTTTTATAAAACAGATAGCTCCAGTCCTAAAATCTGACTAAGCCGCATTCGAAGCCGTTGTAAAATCCACAATATATGCCCACCTATGACAGACCCTTGTGCTGTTACTGCGAAAAACTCTTGTACTGTTAACGGAATAATCTTTGACTCTAAAGAGTGTACTAATGAAGTAAGAACCCATTCCCTGTTTAAACTGAGGGGCTGACAACTTATGTTCTTAACTGGAACTGGGCTGGTCAGCTGGCTAACAGGCTAAAAGAGCCAACAGCCTAAACAGCTCCATCATTAATATCACAGGCTTGAATTAAAGCGTTTACTGTATATTTTACTGTAAACCTGTAGTATAAATGACTAAAAATGTCACTTGAATGACTTACACACTTCAAATGTTTATGTTTCAGTCAGAAGTCGCGTCAAACCCAGGCTGCATCCCAAATGGCTCCCTACTCCCTAAATAGTGTTCTAGCTATAATAGTTTGGATATTCTAGCCTCTACAGCCATCATTTATCGAGGGTGGATGTGTCCCAAATGACTATTTCATAGCTGAATTTTGCTCTACTGGGCTGCAGGATCCAGTATTTAAACTCATTAGTAGTGCACTATGTAGGGAGCAGGGAGCTGTTTGAGATTCAGCCCCAGTGTGAGAAGAAGGGCGCCGCTGGATTTGTGCTAAATCAGACTCACGGTGCTGATTTGGTGGCCAAAACGTACTTATAAAGTGAAAGTTTTAGCATTAAACTGTGATGTGTTATCATATGTTCAGTGTTATGCAACAAAAATGTAAGAAATTCATGAAATGACTTCAATATACAGAGAACCGAATGTTCTCCTCCTCATAGTTGCTTGACAATGATACCTTAATCTAAGGGAACTGCATTTCTTGGCCGAATATTTGTTCATGTTGATTATTATTGATAATAACTTAAATTACATACTGAAAAATTATGTATTTTATCATATTTTACGTTGGCTGCAATTTTATAAAAGCAAGCGTCTGTTTCTCTGCATCATTTATTAGCCCCACTTTACCCTCTCTATCAGTGGTCAGGACCACCACTGAGCAGGAGTTGCTGGAGTTTTAAAACAGCTCAAAGCCAGATGCACAATCACGTGCAAACGTTTAGGAGCTGCTGGTGAAAATGACATGTTTTGTTGATTTTGAAGTGAAAATGGGACAAAAGTTTATATTTTATGATTTACATTTTTCCAAAATGCAAATAAATTGTCCGTTAACATTTCCGAAGACGCCTTGTTTACGTCTGTTTCCTCAAACTTATTTTCATTTAAACTGGGATGTTCAAACTTTTGCAGGCAACTCTACAAACAAGTATGGAGCCTTACTGGTGACATATAAATAAAAATAACGTGTGGCCATGACTTATCACATTTCCATGCCTTACTAAGTTGTGGACACACATTAGGATCTCGTTCCCATGCATTACTAAGTTGTGGGCATGACTTCATTATCACATTTCCATGCCTTACTAAGTCATGGCCACGCATTAGGAGCTCGTTCCCTTGCCTTAATAAGTCATGGCCATGCATTAACAGCTCGTTCCCTTGCCTTAATAAGTCATGGCCATGCATTAGGATCTTGTTCCTGCAGCTTACTAAGTTGTGGCCACGCATTAGGATCTCATTGCCATGCCTTAGAAAGTCATGGCCATGCATTAAGATCTTATACCCATGCCTTAGAAAGTCATGGCCATACATTAGGATCTCATTCCCATGCCTTAATAATGTCATGGCCATACATTAGGATCTTGTTCCCATGCCTTAATAAGTCATGGCCATACATTAGGATCTCGTTCCCATGCCTTAAGAAGTCGTGGCCACACATTAGGATCTCATTGCCATGCTTTACTAAGTCATAGCCTCGCATTAGGATCTCGTTCCCACGCCTTACTAAGCCATGGCCATGCATTAGGATCTTGTTCCTATGTTTTACTAAGTCATGGCCACAACTTAATTATCTTGTTCCCACACCTTACTAAGTTGTGGCCACGTTTTATTTTTATTTATCCAGGGTGTCGCCAGCAGGGCTCTGTATAGAAGGCTACACACAGTGCAAAGTGTTTTGTATGCGACCACAACACGTGCCATGAATTTAATATTCAATTTCCCCAGAGTGCAGCTCATCACGCCAAATGTGTGTAGCCCCGCCTACTACATGCGCATCAGCGGGGCGAGATTATGGAGCCGTAAACACCCTCGACACCCAACAGAAAACGAAAGCGCTAATAAACGATGTTCTTTCCCACCAGAACCTTCTACAGGGGTGTTATTTCACCCCAGCTAAGAAAACAAAGCTTGTGAAGTGATGACAAGGCCTCACACTGCGACCACACCACAGCATGTTTAACGCCTCCGGTCCCGAAAGTTTAAACAGTGTTCTGTGATGGTAAACATTGTTTCAGCACCTGTTCGAGACTCTTTCCTCTGTTCAGTCTGCTGCTGTTGCTAAAGGAAGCCTCCCAACAACACATCCTCTGAAATCTCTATACAATTTAACACCCGGTTTGAAAAGGCCGAGGAAAATCAAGGCAAACCAGCCGCTGGGAGTAAATCAAGTGAAATATGTAATCGGCTGAACGTGTAATATCTGCACCCATTTTTGCACAATTCTCCGATTCTGTATTGGGTACATGGCACATAACTGCATGTTCAGGCTTTAATACACCAATCAGCCATAAAAGTGAAACAACCTCTTTGTTTCTACACTCATTGGCCCCTCACAGGACCACCACGGAGCAGGGGGATGGATCATTCCCAACACTGCAGTAATACTGACATGGTGGTGGTGTGTTAGTGTGTGTTGCACTGGTGCGAGTGGATCAGACGCTCTCTGCTAGAGCTCTTAAACACCTCAGTGTCACTGTTGGACTGAAAGCCACAGATATCCAGCCATCAGTGTCCTGTGCTCATCATAATGCACAGATCTGATTGGCTGAGTAGCGTCTGGTATGTGGTATTTATGACCCATGCGATTGGTCTGTGAGTCTCCCAGGCCGCTAAAGCCACCGTAAAGGCTAGAAAAGTTATATCGATTAAAATAGAACCGCCCCAACGAAATGAAATAATTCTCCTTAGTTTATCGGTTATAGGCCCAGGTCTGCATAGGACAGCATCTGGGTACAGACTCAGACTGTGGTCCACCTTTTAGTGACCTCTGGACTAGAGGATGACCAACAAAGACTGTGCAGGAGCAGATGAGCTATCGTCTCTGACTTTACATCTACAAGGTGGGCTGACATGGAGTGTCTAATAGAGTGGACACAGCATTTATAAACTCCAGCACTGCTGCTGTGTCTGATCCACTCATACCAGCGCAACACACACTATCACACAACCACCACGTCTGTGTTGCAGAGCTGCTGTTATGAATTGTAATGACATATTATGACTCAGTGTCATGTTATTACTGTTATATTATACTCACCGTGATAATTGTCATTTAATTGAGTGCATGATAACTAGAATATTACGGCATCTTTCATGACTATCAATTACATGTAATGTAACATGACACTGTTACATTACTGAACGTAATCGGTCCTGACAGCTTATGATAGCAGATGTCCTGGCATAAGATATTTACAGCCTGGTTATGTCAGTGTTATGAAGCAGGGCTCATGTAAAATGTGACTAAAATATCCCAAAAACAGCAACCTTTGTCCAGAACTGACGCCAGTTGGAGCTGGGTGATGTGGCCAAAAATGTTCACATCATTCGATATTGATACAATTCACGATAAAAGTTTGAAGGCTGATTTTTGCTCCTGGGTGGTCAGTTGCTGTTTTAAACTATCCTTTTTGGTCAGAAGACGACAAACACTCACCAAACAGTGGAACATTTCACAAATCTGTCATGGGACGGTGGGAGAAAGTGTCTTGTTGGCTGCTTTTACTAGCTGGAAAAGCACGGTCGTAGTTTTTGTAATAGTCATAATTAAAGAACTAAACTCTTTAGTCTCTCAACAACGTCAACTTAGTACGGACGGCAACATTAGCTGGCTCAGTGATGGATCACACCGCCTTACTGCCATCACTCCTACTACATCCATACTACAGCACATCACAGTCAGACAGCAGCCAGCAGACGGCTGGGCTTCTCTATTCTGTCATAGTAGTTTAAGGGGTGAACCGCAATTATATCATTTAGGCACGTTTCAGTTGAAAACGATGCTTTCGTGTCATATTTGATCCACAGTGTCATCAGTTTGCCGTGTTGTGTGAGTGACGTAGCGCTGCTTCACGTTAGCCAGCTGCTAAAAACAGCTGGAAAGATAACGCTCTCCCGCTCTCCAATACCTCACAACTTCCTCAGTTTACTTTTGCTTAAATCAGCTCTGTAACTCACATGAACTCACTTCTTTCTTTCACCTTCGTTGCTTGGGGATTCACTAATACTGAAATATGACTGAGCGCTGTGACAGTGCTGTCGTTGAGAGGAGCACATGCGATTTAACACTGCTAAAGCTGGTTAGGATGTAAGGAAAGAGGTGAGTTTGCTTTAGATCAGTACAGCTACGCCACTGATCTCGTCACTCAGACTCAGTCACAGGAGAACTGACCGTCAGTCACTCCACTCAAACAGAGAATATATAACTCCACTTTTCAGATGTTGCTAAAGTATAGTTGGCGATTCATTGCACCATCTACTGGTGACAGCAGAGCAGTGTCGCTTTCCTTGCAGTAGAAAACGCCGCTAGGGCTTTCGCTAGAATGCGGAAGTCTGAAAAAGGTGTATTATATCGAACATTTATCGAACCTTTCTTACCGCTCTATCGAGGAAAAGTTATATTTATATTATAAAGTTATAATTATCGTCATCGTTTTATCACCCAGCCCTACCACCAATAAAGCACCAGCAACCAACACAAACCCCACACCAACAGATGAGCTACTGTCACTAACTTTATGTCCACAAGGTGGACCAGTGAGGTAGGGAGCCAGTGAGAGCGCTGCATTCAGATTTTCCTTGTTATTCTGCCCAATATATCTTTTATGAAATATCTGTAGGAATTACAAGCCACACTGGGCTCAGGCATCACAGCTAACGGCAGACAGCGAGAAATGAAGATGCATCAGTTGACATTTTCACTTCACTGCTTCACAGGCAGACGGCTTTGACAGACAAGCCGCTAACAGTGTTCTATTGACCTCAAAATCATTGAATCCCTTTCAGAAGAATATGGTGACAGATTGTTGGGCAGTCCATTACAGAAAGAGCACTCGATATCTTGACATATTTGTATACAGTTTCTCGCTCGTCACCGACAAAACTGTCTCAGGACTCATTGCCGCAGCGTATCGCATGCATTGTAATCTTCAGATACCTGTCAGGGCTAGATTGCTTTTTTTCATAAATAAGTCTGTGAAACTCTGAAAATAGACGGTGCTTTTCTGCTTCTCTTCAGCCTGAGCGTGAGCACTGCTCTAAAAAGAGAATAGATCGAGACCTTAGTGGCAATTAATTGCAGAAATATAAGACAGACTGAGAGAATGAGAAAGAAAAAAGGAGAAAAAGAAGAAACAGGAGAGAGAGAGAGAGAGAGAGAGAGAGAGGGAGAGAGAGAGAGAGAGAGAGAGTGGAGAGAGAGAGAGAGAGAGAGAGATAGAGAGAGTGGAGAGAGTGAGAAGGGGGAGGGATGTGGAGAGAGGGAAGTGGAGGGGAAAGAATAGAGCAAAAGAGAGAGAAAAGAAAGAAAATAGAATGTAGAGAGACGATATAAGGAAAAGCAGAGAGAGGGAGAAAGAAAGAAAGAAGAGAGAAGGAGAGGCTGGAGAGAGGAGGAATGAAGGAGAAGAGAAGAGAAAAGAAGCATAGAGAGAGGGGGCATGAGAGAGAGACAGAGAGAAAACAGGGGAAAAACAGAGAGAGGGAAAACAGGATTGGAAGACAGAGAGGAGAGAAAGTGATGGAGAAAGAGAGATGGAGAGAGAAGGAGAGGATTGAGAGAGTGAATTGAGCGAGTAATTAAGAGAAAGAGACAGAGAAATAAAAAGGCAAGGGGAAGAGGAAAGAGTGAGTCCGAGAGAAAGAATATATAGAAAGGATGAGGCATGAGAAAAGAGGAAAGGATAGAGAGAGAGAGAGAGAGAGAGAGAGAGAGAGAGAGAGAGAGGAGAGGACAGAGTTAGTGTGTGAGAAAGAGAGAGAGCGGTGAGTTAGAGAGAGTGATGGAGGAAGGAAAGTAAGAGGGGAAAAGAGGAAATGATAAAGTGAAAGTGTAAGAGAAAGAGGGAGAGAGAGAGAGAGAGCAATGAGTTAGAGAGAGTGATAGAGGGGAGGGGAAATGATAAAGCGAAAGTGTGAAAGAAAGAGGGAATACATGGAGAGAGAGAGAGAGAGAGAGGGGAGAGAGAGAGAGAGAGAGAGAGAGAGAGAGAGAGAGAGTATGAGAGAGAGAGAGAGAGAGAGAGAGAGAGAGAGAGAGAGCAATGAGTTAGAGAGAGTGATAGGGGGGAAATGATAAAGCGAAAGTGTGAAAGAAAGAGGGAATACATGGAGAGAGAGAGAGAGGGGAGAGAGAGAGAGAGTATGAGAGAGAGAGAGAGAGAGAGAGAGAGAGAGGGAGAGAGAGAGGGAGAGCAATGAGTTAGAGAGAGTGATAGGGGGAAATGATAAAGCGAAAGTGTGAAAGAAAGAGGGAATACATGGAGAGAGAGAGAGAGAGAGAGAGGGGAGAGAGAGAGAGAGAGTATGAGAGAGAGAGAGAGAGAGAGAGAGAGAGAGAGCAATGAGTTAGAGAGGGTGATAGGGGGGAAATGATAAAGCGAAAGTGTGAAAGAAAGAGGGAATACATGTAGAGAGAGGGGGACAGAGAGAGAGAGAGAGAGAGAGAGAGAGAGAGGGGGACAGAGAGAGAGAGAGAGAGAGAGGGGGGGACAGAGAGAGAGAGAGAGAGAGAGAGAGAGAGAGAGAGGGGGACAGAGAGAGAGAGAGAGAGAGAGAGAGAGGGGGGGACAGAGAGAGAGAGAGAGAGAGAGAGGGGGACAGAGAGAGAGAGAGAGAGAGAGGGGGGGGGGCAGAGAGAGAGAGAGAGAGAGAGAGAGAGAGAGAGAGAGAGAGAGGGGGACAGAGAGAGAGAGAGAGAGAGAGAGAGAGGGGGGGGCAGAGAGAGAGAGAGAGAGAGAGAGAGAGAGAGAGAGAGAGGGGGGGGGGGGGACAGAGAGAGAGAGAGAGAGAGAGAGAGAGAGAGAGAGAGAGAGAGAGAGCACTATTGTCTAACTCCTCTTAGCTCCATCTATACAGCACGGCTCTCTACAATTTTCTTATTTTCGTCACTCTTTCAGGCTCAGGCTATTTCTATGCCATATTGTCCCATTCATCTGCACTGACATGAAGACAATGGCTGAAGGACCATCAGATTTTGCTCAGCGCTTTGAAAAATGGACTCATTCTCATCGTCCTCTTACGTTTTCCAACCGCATGGAGCTCCTTACACCTCACTGCGTGTCCGGGCTGCCCCAGAACCCGCCTCTCCGCGATTGAGGGCGTTAGAGAGTGGACATCTGCAGTGAAGGTGGTAAACCCTCTGGGAGAGAGCCATCACCAGCAACCTTGGGTCACTGCGCTCTGAGATACGGTGCACTATGAAAATGCACCATGTCTTTGTTCACATGTATCGCTGGCGTCATATCAAAACCTTTTTCATGAGAAAATCCTTCTTCTCTGTTTCTACGTTCATGTTGTTTTAGCACATCGGCTGCGGTTTACAGTGGGTGAACGTTTCATGATGAATGGGCTTATTTAAAAGGGCTAAAACTATATAATGAGATCACAAGATAAATAACTTGCCTCAAGATAACAACTTTGTTATCTCAAGTTAAGAAGATGATTTACTCATTTTTTTTTCAAGGCCACATCTTTTCTTGTCTTGAGAGAACAAGGTAACTAACTCATTATTTCAAGGCAACATCTTTTTATATCTCAAGGGAACAAGATGACTAACTAATTATTTCAACATAACAGCTTTGTTCTCATGATAACAAGATAGCTAACTTATTCTTTCAAAATAACTTTTTATAACAAGATAACTAAGTAACTAGATGTGCATTTCCTGAAGGAACTGCAAGAGTTCATGAAAAGAGCTGCAAGTGTGTGTGTGTGTGTGTGTTTAGTGCATGTGTCTGTGTGTTTAGTGCATGTGTCTGTGTGGTGTGTGTGTCTGTGTGTGTCTGTGTGGTGTGTGTGTGTATCTGTGTGGTGTTTGGGGGGGGGGGGGTCATTCAAATGAGCTCTTAGTGGAGAAGCCTTGTTTGAGTCTGATTTGCACTCTCTGAACAAACAGTGATAACTCGGGAAATGTTTAGTGTATCACTTAACCAGATAGATGGTGTGAGGTGAGACCCCTTGTGGATTATTTTGGTGTAATGTTGTGTGTATTGAGAAGAAAATGTCTGAGTTATGACGAGTTAAACACAGAGAAAATCTTAAAATAAGCAGATTCTGATTTTGAGAAATTTACATGGGAGTGAATGGGGCAGTTTTCTGTGCCTTAATGATTCCACTTTTTACCTTTGTCTCAGCTTCTCACTCAAATAGTACCTGCTCTGTGAGGGTCCATGGGGGTCCTGACCACTGAAGAACAGGGTAACAGAGTATCAGAGAAACAGATGGACTACAGTCTGTAACTGTAGAACTACAAAGTGCAGCTATACAGTAAGTGGAGCTGATAAGATGGACAATGAGTGTAGAAACAGGGATCGGTGTATATGTATATACAGCACGCCTGAGAATAAAAGGGTCAGCAGTCATAAGAAAAGGCCAATAACGACGTTTTGAGGCAAGAATTTTCAGCGAAGCTCTTATTATATAGAGATACTGATTTTTGCTTACGCAGCAAAAAAAGTACAAACTTCAGGCTCTCCACCCATTACAGAGCCATGGTGGCAGGAGGGGAGGGGAGTGTTGGGGAGGGGGGGGGGTGTCGCCAAAGACATCATCCATAAAACACCCCCTCTGTTTTAATGCCTACCACAGAGAAGCTTTAGCCAAAGAAAAAAAAAAGATTCAACAGAGGTACTGAGTTGCTGGTTCAGTGTTTTCTTTAAATCAACGGGGACTGTTAAAAATTACTAGACTGCATTTCTCTCGCATTTTTCTTTGTGCTGTACAGTATACAGGACACTGACTGCTTCTTTAAAGAAGCTCACTGTAATGTCAGATCATTTCAACCGCTCTGTCTATAATTGACGGATGGGCTAAATAAATAAATATACATTAATAATCAGTTGTGGACAGTAATTAAGTAACTAAGTAAATGTAATTAGTTTCTGTACTTTAGTATTTTTGGTGTATCTGTACTGAAGTTTCTCCATTACTGGGCGACTTTTTCCTTTCACTCCACTACATTTCAGAGTCTAATATCCGACTTTTTCCTCCTACATTTTGAGAAATCTGTCGTTCCTTTTGGTTTCTGTGTGTATAAAAACGTAACATGTCAAAACGAAAGAAGCGCAAAGCCAGAGCACCAATCAGGGCCCAGCGGTCACTTTGTTTAGAGCTGGTTTTGACCTGTTGGTCATACCGACCCAGTGCAGCACGCGGTTCAACGTCAGTGCAGCAGCGTAAAACTTTGGGAGAGTCTGTTCAACATAAATGATGAACTAACCTAACTTTGTGTAAATAGAGCTCAATATAGAAATATGTCCACATATGCAGTCGAGACTGACGCGGCTTTTTTCTGAATTTCTACAAACACCATTTCATTTTATAGTAAATGAGTTTGGGCTGGTTTATGTTTATGAACAGACGCCTACAGATCAACATAGTAAAGGAGCTCATCTGTGATCCTGAGTTTAAAGCCAGTTTTTATTCAACTTAAACTTGGAACTAAGTTGTAAATAAATCTGAAACTGAAACTTTGCTTGTGTGTAAAAAGTGATTTCAGAGCCACTCGGTTCTCCCTGATGGAAACTGTTTACCTTCAGTGTTTTGTGCTTCTGATCATTTTAATAGACGTCAGCGTCACTAATTAATGACGTTCTATTAAAAGACTGGTTTACCAAGAGAGACGCTGGAGGACTTTCACCTGAAATGAGTTCATGAAGCCAGTCTGGTTATAAAAATGATAACAGGACATCAGAGCCAGAATTACTCTTTTAGTACTTTTACTTTATACTTAAGTACATTTGAAGGTAAATACTTTAATACTTTTACTCAAGTGGAGGTCTAAAGGGAGGAACTTCTACTTTTACTGGAGTGATATTTTACCTTGAGTATCTACTTGGGTCTTTTATTGGTCATTTTAGCCATAATAATGGAATTTTACTGGGCGAGGACGATCTTGGGGATCTTGCAGGAATAAAAGCAGGTACTTTGATGCAAATCTTTAAATTGGTTTCTTGCAGGATATGGAAACTCACATGATCCAAAACCCTGAATCTGAGCAACTCCCTGCCGTAATCCATTCTATGACGTGATATATTTGGTTTCTGTTGACTCCAACAGCGTAATTTAGCTGCTGTTCATTTGATGATATATTCCTCTCCTTTTCCAGCCACTTGAAATTCTCTAACAGCATGAATCATTTTGTCATTCAGCCTGGGTGCCGCTGAATTAGCTCAATAGTGTTAGCTAAAGTGGTCTTCTGTCACCCCCCCCCCCCCTTTTTGATATAAAAATGTGTGATTTTAGAGCATTTGTGCAAACAGCAATGTTAGCACAAGCTCATTCAAAACTTCCAGCATTTTCATAAACACAGTCTCGAGCTCCGGTATAACGTGCATGGATGTACTGTTGATGGTGCGCGCTGTTTTGAAAGAGCCTCAGCTTTGAAAGCGACTGTATACAAAGGCCATTTGGCAGTTAATATGATGAATCCAGGCTTGGGTCTTCAGTGTCAACCTCCACTGGCACAGTTATGTGGGCAAATAAATGAGTAAATAAATGCTTTGGCCAATAATACATACCACATCCCACCTTGATGGCATTTCTGAAAGGTGAAGCTTGAAAGCACTTATTTAATTCTGTAGATGCAGCCTCTGCATAGACATATCTGTCAATATTAAATGGATTTGTACCATGTTTGGGTCTCACAAACCACTTTTCCATGTTTTCTTTGCCTGCAGATAATGAGCAGTTGGTTCACAGCAGGTAGTAATAATAATAAAAACAGATTAATTCAGTAACTACCATATAATGAACAATATATGCAAGTGTAATATTCACTTGCGCGAATATATCATTATTTTTTGTGCATTTTTAAAGTCTCATTAAGGACTACTTCAAGTTATTATATCTAAATATTCACTTGCATTCAATCACACGTGTGTTAAAGAGGAAGTTTTCTTTGAGGACTGTTTTACCTCACAGTGCCCTGCATTCACCCCTTCTTGAATTCATCCATTCTTCCATCCAACCATCCATCCATCTGACCACCCATTCATCCGAACATCCTAACATCCTTTCATCCATCTGTCCATTCATCCATCCACCTTCAAACCATCCATCCAACTAACCAAACAACCATCCATCCATCCATCCATCCATCCATCCATCCATCTATCCAACCATCCATCTGACAATCCGTCTTTTCATCCATCCAACCTTCCAACCATACATCCATCCATCTATCCAACCGTCTGCTTGTATTTAATGTATCCACCAAAGAACGCTAGGTTGTTGATCTTAATGTTTGTTTTCTCAACTTGCGAAAGTGTGTATATTTCAAAAAGTACAAGACATTACCTGTTTTATCCATCCAAACATCCATCCACCCATCAAAACATCCATCCACCCATCCATCCATCGATCCAACCATCATTTCACCCATGCAACCATCCATACATTCATTAATCCATCCATCCATCCACCCATCCAACCATCCAACCATCCAACCATCCAACCATCCATCCATCTATCCATCCATTCATCCATCCATCCATCTGCTTGTATTTAATGTATCACCAAAGAACGTTGTTGATCTTAATGTTCATTTTCTCACCTTGAAAAAGTATAAGACATTACTTGTTCCATCCATCCATCTATCCAACCATCCGTCATCCTTCCATCTGTCTGTCTGTCCTTATGCTTGTTGCATTACCAAAGAATGCTAGGTTGTTGAACATCATGTTCATTTTCTCAACGTTTACCTTGAAAGAGCATGTAGCACAAACAAGACAGCATTACCTGCTAGACATACCATCATGAATGCCATTGATGAATACCTCTGCTCACAGCCCAAGAATCCATTGTGTGTAACTGGCTGGCTGCTGTTATACACCACTGAAATCCTAGATTTACTCGTATCACGTCCAGGGACTCCAAGGACTTCTTAAATTGTAGCATTTGAAAAGGAATTGAGTTGCATTATGGAAAAAGAGGAGTCTGGTGAGTACAAACTCTTATTATATAATTCAATGACCTAACATAACATAAACATGCCATGGCAGATGTCATATACCTTCATACTCATGAATATATCAGTGATATGTAGCAGGGTTTGAGTAAATTGTTACTGAATGATGTTATAAGACTGGGATTTAAAGGAGTTAAACTTCCTAAGTTTTGCACACCTCCATTCCAAACATGTTTTTTTATAGGGTCATCCATTCAAAGGATCCTTAGCGAATCAAATGAGGTTCCTCGGTGGCATGACTCCAAAGCACCCTTCTCAGAAGCTTTAAGAGACCTTTTAAGAGTGATGGTGAAGTAGTTTCGATGCCTACCAGCCAGGAGGCATGCATCATAAAAAGCAGGGAAGTGGAAAAGTGAGTCATTCCACTTTAAACGCCGAATCTTGAACTCTCCAGTAAGATGCTGCAAGTAAGCAGAAAGCACATTTAGCCTTTACTTGTATTGTCAGTCCAGCCACAGGCCATTCTGTTTGCTGACACCATATGGACTGTAGAAGCTGAAAGCACATTCCTCCAGAGCTCACCAGGCCAATGAAAACATCATCAGAGGCCTGGTGATTACTGCTGTGGGCACATCATTGATCTCACAGAGAGTTGGTCCATCCCCTCACTGCTCTCAAATAATGGCCAAACTTTTACCCTGGGCTTTAATCGATAGCCCAGGAGAGCCTCTTCTAATGCGACTTGACCACAGTCCCGAACCCCTATTAACTTTTATCTGCACTGAGTGGGTCACCTCGGTGAATTCAAACACCCTCATTGGCCCTGAAAATGGGTTGGTCGTGACCGAAAATACAAATATAGACCAATTGTATGCGGTTAGCACTGCACCAGATACATATAGATAAAGCCCCTCATGTTCACGCTCAGGAAATCAAAAGAGTGGTGTGGGATCAGATGTATAATTTATATTTTGTTTTGATTCAGGCCCCTAAAACCAGCATTCTTTAAATAATGCATGACTTTGCGTCTTTGTTAATAGGGTTTGCACTCAAAGTAATGTGCTTTCCTCCTTTCCTAACGGTACAGAATCCAGCCAGTGCTGGTTATTGTGCAGTATTGATTTCCCTAAAGCCCCCACAAGCCAGAAGACATTAGTCAGCGCTGGCCACCAGCCAACTGGTCTACATAACTAAGGGGCTGGCGAGTTGCATTGAGAGGTTGAAGGATATTTTTAATCTCGTATATGTGGCCTTGGTAAATTGGATTATTTTCATAATTAAGAGAAATAGCTCAACCGAGAGATCGATAGGGTTTAAGACATGCTACCATTTCCAATAAAGAGGAATCTGCATTTTAAATCACAATTAGGCTCCACAGCACCACACGACCGCCCTCGAACAGCAATCATGGGCTGGTCGGTGGAGCTCGAACGTGAAATGTCAGCACACATGGAAAGATAACTGAGTGCTAATTCAATATGCTCATACACTGCTGCCATATCGGATAAACACATATAGTCAGGATGCCAGGAGTGGCTAATGGCTGCTGCGGCTTGAAGAGTTAACGGCTCTGTAGAGCTATTTTAGTCTTGCAATGCAAGATCAATGATGGTTTGGTTCACTGCTGAGGTGAATAAACACACCTGAGTGGAAACTCTTAGTCTACTGGAGCGTGGAAGGTGTTCTTCAAGTCCAAGCTGGGCTGCTGCTATTATCGTTTAATGGTCAACATGTGATAGACAGGTTTCTTTGAGCTACTTTGGCTCCCTAAAGCAGAGGCATTCAACTCTGGTCATGGAGGCCTGTTGCCCAGACCTGTTTGGTCAGTGCCCTACTCAAGAAACCACCACCAAACCTGGTAATTAATAGATGTGTTTGAGCAAGGAACTCACAAAACTGTGTTGGACACTGGAGCTTAAGCTCCCTGCCCTAAAGAACCTTTCTTTTTTTAGTAAACGTTGAGACGTTCTAGTGTCAAGAACTGGTCTTAATCAAGTGAAGAATGTCCAAATTACAGTAGGATCAGAAATAAAAGTGGGTAAAATATCATTGCTGTTGGAACAAAACCTTGTATCTCCTTTTCTGACCTTTTTCAGTTTTTTCTGTAATCTGAAAATGCCTGTAGTCCTTTACATCATATGTAAATTTCATGATGAATGGATTAAAAGAAACGGCCCAAAATGACTTGGGAAAAAGTCTGGTTCCATTGACCTACATTAAAAGTAAAGTACGTTTTTTCCTTCTCCTGTAAAGTTCCCGTTTTAGAGTTTTGTTCCGACAGCAGAAACATATTTAACTGTAAATTACACGCGTCTCCAACATTGATTAGAATATCAATATCTCAGTAGGTAATTTGTCCATTCTTTACTGTGCGTTCTACTGACACTTTAACCACTTTGAAGAGAGAAGTCAAAGAAAAATGAGTGAAAAAACAAAACATAATGAGAAAATGGGGCTCTTAACAAATGGTAGATACCAAAACAGTCCCTATTAGATAAACACCACTTAAAGCTTTCATCTTTGAGAGAGAGGAGAAAATCAAGCTGCTTCAGGTCTGAAAACATCCACAGCCATCCTTCCACTATCACACAGTGCTACGGGTCTGAAGGGATGTGTAGCTGTCAGGAAGCCTCACTTTACTATTTTCTATTTGCATACACATTTGCATGTATATCTATCTCTTTTACATCCTAAATATAATTCATGTTATCAAACCTTTTAATTGCTTATGTCAGTTAGAGTTAGCTTTGGTCACGCCACCTGACTTTTCAGACTAATTTCAAATTAAACAGGCATCTAGATACGCCTAGAAATCTATCTCCGTGAATTTGAGTTTATACTTACATTTTTAAAAGAAACATCATAATTCTTAATTGCACATTTTCGTGGTTATTCTGAGGTCAGGCCACCTGGCATGATAAACTAAACCATTCTAACCGAGACTCGAAAATCATATATTTTACAAAATTTGGGAAAAGGCTACTTGTAGTCTTATTTATGATACAATATCCTGGCTCTTATTTTGTAAAAGCATATTAGAATAAAAGTCCTTTTTGGTTGACACTTTAAGACGTGAAAACCTGCAAACTATGTTTTTTAGTAAGTTGCATTATTTCGTAATGTGGTTTTCAAACATAAAAACATGCCAAACAGTTTTATTTTGATTTTTACCACCTTATATTACCTTTGTTGATAGTTTAATGAATCTACATATGTGGTGGGATGGATGCAAGTTTTAGAACTTGGAGGCAAAAAGAAACAAAAATGAATTTTATACAGATGCACTTGAAAAGTGTTTGTCTCATTGAATCATTTGTGAATAATTTAATAATATATTTATTAATTATGCTTTTAGAAAAAAAGTCAGTCATGTCAATAACCCATATGTGTATATGTGTATATAAATATGTATGATGCTCATTTGCATACACTTCTGTTATACTTTCTAGTATTTATTGTCTTGTGCATTTATTGTTGTGTCTATTTATTGTCTGGTGTAAATATTGTATATTCTGCACTTGCTGTCATATCTCTGTATTCTGTCTAGTCCTGGGTAATGTACTACTGTGGTGTTTTGCACCATGCAGCCTGAAGAATGACATTTTGTTTCAATGTATGCAAGTAATATTGCGGAATGACAATAAAGACCCAATGTCTCGGCTTTCTAGAAGATTCTATGAAGTGTTGAATGTAAATTTGTAATTGAGATGACACTGTAAAACATCTTCTACCTATAATCTCACTTTATTTGAAACAGTGCAAAGCAATATTTCACAGTAATTCTGAAAATGCAACCAACGTCTAAGACTGAACTTTGGAGGTGTGGAGTCCCTAATTGGCTGGTTCAGATGTATTAGAGTTACGTAAGAGTGCAGGGCAGCTTACTGGATACAGGTTGGAACTAAACTCTGAACCCAGGACCGAGGTTGGAGACCAATGAGCTGGACACTCATATCTTTTCTACAGTGAATATTTTAGAAATCACCCAAAAACAAACCCAGTGAAAGACAGTACCGTCCAGTGAACTATGAAGACAGAATTCTAAATCTCATCTCTTAATATAGAACAATAAATGAAGAAAAATCACACGAAATGAATAAATCATTGCTGTATTTATTGACGATCCTTTTCATTTTGCTTAATTTGGCCTCAAGAAACCACTACTTAATGGATAGTGTAATACAGAAAGGAATATTTCCTATAAATCACAGCAACTTGGACTATTCGCGTCGATAATGCCAGCAATTGCTTCCGTTATTTAGTAGCGAACGGGCGCTCATGCCCGGCAGTCATTTAATTTGGCTGATAAGCCCGGAAAATTTATTGGCGCCTGCAAACTGCAAAGCAAAGAACCCCACAACCGTCTCGAACAGCATTTTGCTCCTTCAAGGTCTTTGAAGAAGATACACGTACAAAGCTCAGCAACATATGGGACTTATCAGCAAATCTCAGGTAACCTGAAACATTTAATAACTTAGATTTGGCTGAAGCATCCCCACGGTTAAATAATCATTGGCTTAATCTCTCGCAGCGGCGGCAGCAGCACTGGAAGGATTAATGAGTGTTGGTTGTATTCATGAGCAGTCTGGGAAATGTGGTTCCTCCCAGTCTTTCTGCCAGACGTTTCCACGAGGCCCAAACGTGCAATTACGAACACGCGAAGCAGAGTTGGTTCGGTTTTTTTTTACTTTTTCATTATTTCGGTGCCCGAGTTGAATCATTTGCAGGGAAATAATGAGTCGACCTAATCAAGGACTTCCGCGTTTTCACTCAGCAATAATTACACAGTCAGACCCGCTGCCATGCCGTATGATTTATGACAGGACATGATGGATATTAATGGGTTTCTTAATTGGTGCATATGTTTATGAAATTGGCTGCCTGGCTCTGACATAACAGCCTGTCAGGTAATGCGAGCCGGAGCTCTCTAGAAACTGGCAGTGTGAAGAGAAAAGAAAGCAGGCTCAATTTAGAATGAAAACACACATTCACACAGACACGCTTGAGAGCGGAGTGAATCGAGGAAGCCCTGCGCACTGGTATAAAAATAATGCCTCACTTTCATATGGATGTATATTTAATAAGCGTGAAAAGCAGCTCAGAACAAAGGTTGGTAATAGGATAAAACTTTAATTCACCCTGCTGTTTTTCTGCAGTGCAACTGTAAAGGAGTTGGTATTGTTGGGGTTTTCGGAGGGGAGGCAGGGCGGGTGGGGCTGGCTTTTGTGGCATATTCTTTTGTAGAAAGCGTTTACTGCTTGGCGTCCGTGCCCATAATTCGCGGCTTCGGGGAGAACAGAGAGCCAAGCTGTATGTATGTGAGAAGGTGCAGCGAATGTGGTCACAATATATCCTCAAAATGCCTCCACAATAAACAGGTTCTTGGACCTGCGCTGGCAGCGTGAAGTATTCAAAACGTTTCAAGATTTTTTTTTCAATCGTCTAAGCCGCTTCTCCTTCTGGGTCGCAGGGGGTTGCTGGAACCTGTCCCAGCTGTCATTGGGCGAAAGGCATACACCCTGGACAGGTCGCCAGTCCATCGCAGGGCAAGTTTCTTTCAACGAAAAGAAAAAAAAAACTTGATAGAAATATAATGACTCACCAATCAGACCTGTCTAAGGACTACTTGGGTGTGGCCTGATATTCTAATGAGCATGCCTGATTGACATCCCTCTATCTAATCCTCCCTGCTACTCCACTGCAGGTAACCCAAACCAAGAAAAACCAAGAAAGAGGGGATTCACTGCAAAAAAACGACGTCTTAACAAGAGACATCATCTTAAATCTAGTGTAAATATCTAATATTTCCTCATTTTGAGATGCTTGTGTGAATATTATAAGATATTTCTAGATTTTTTTTCCTTGTTATTTATTAAAATAAGAAAAATGATCTGAAAATACAGTCAGATCATTTTACTTATAAAGGCGGTACGGTCTTGAAATATGGTGGAATGGATAGGGCGACTCCACAGATTCAGGAACACTTTGAACCATATTTCTGTGCTGTATTATCGCAAAGATAACCCCATAGGATTAAAGGGCCTAGCACCTATGTACCTGCCCATCTGCCAATCTGGTAAGATTCCAACCCAGGATCTTAGCTCTGCAGATACTGACCAGCAAATTAGCCCATGTAACCTACAGAAAACACGGCGAGGCCTCTTTCTATTACTATGCTTAATTTCTAAGCTCACTATGTCATTGTGAAGCACTTTGGTGAGTAGCATATGATAAACAAAGTTATTTTCACTATTACTATTATTATTGGTGCTGTAGCTAATCACGCAAGCTGTGCATTGGCCTGCACTGTGATGTAAAGGTGCTGTAAATAAGTGCAAGCTCTTGGCAAAGAAGAAAGTGCAAGTTGAATATAAAAGAAATGAAATTCTTTCACCTCCAAAGCATTCTACAGTTACACAATAGGGTAAATAGTGAGCTCATACAGTGGCGCTATCAAGGCACATTCCATACTCCGCCAAATGTATGTTTGACCCTGTTGGTTGAATAGTGTTTTTCTGTCTATAGTCTGAGCTTGTGTTCCTTTATCTAGCTGTTATGACTACTGCCAGTGTTAGGTCACTTAATAATAAGGCTGAAAGAGTCCGTGCATAAATTGTGAATATAGGCTTGTTAGGCTCTGCAAAAAGTTGTTAGCAAGTGAAAACTTCTCAAATCTTCTCAAAGTATCTAATATTCCTCATTATGAGATTGTTATAAGACTATTATGAATGTTTTCTCTATTTCTAGACATTTGTGCTTAGTTTTCTCTAATGAAAGTCATCACACTGGCAGGTTATTTTTCTTCTTTTGAGAAAATCGACACAGATAATTTGGCTAATGTCAAGAAACACACAAAAGGCCTACCACATCTGGCCCTCTGCGTTTTGTCTGGGTTTGAAATTTGTTGCTCCACTGTCGACCTTGTAACACGCATTGCCGCCTTCACGGCATGTTTGTTGCATGTATATCAGGGAAGACATTTCTATGCAGTGCAGCACTGACGTCTCATGCTTGCTGGAGAAGGCCTCTGTGCTTTATTAGCATGTTCATCTACTTTCTTCTCCACAGTGGTCAGCCCTCCCAGTATCAGAGTCAAACGAGGATACCAGACATTTTGACTTGTAAATTCCCTTGTTTGTGTCTGTGAATAAAAACACGTGGATTTCAGCCAATCGGCTGCGAAAGCGCGGCGGCAGAAAAGCCAGACTGCTTATCAGAGTCCAGCCAAGCGAGAAGCAATTGTTATTGAGGCTTCAGTGAAAGTTCTCTCACTGCTGTGCAAAGTGAAGAAAGAGAATCTGATATAATTCCATTGTAACTCTCCTAAATGTAATTTGCTGTGTGCTTCAGCGAGGCAGCAAATCAGCGGGACGGCGCTGCAGATCAGAGCGTCTGCAAATGAACGCTCTTTAGAGGCCACATAACCTCCTCATTCCAAATGTCCAGGATACCCACCATTTTTTTGTTTTCCCCCCAGATATTGTAGCTCTACAAGGGCAGGCGTGACATCACACTCGCTATTATGTGTTTGTACAGAACTCAGATGTCGTATTGGTCATTTAACAGAATGGTTTCTTTATTTTATCTCGTCATAAACAAGAACAAACACGGCAGCTGCAAGGCCACATCACTGACCTTGTATTTATTTCAGAAATGTTTTTGTGTCCTTCTCAAAGGTGAAACTAATAGTGGACATTCATCTCTAAAATTTGATAAAGTTGAACTACAGCTTCCGCTACAAACCACAATCATTCCAAATTGTTTGTTTACTTTGCTAAGAGTATCTGAGTGACAGTAGATGATCACCTATGAATTTGGAGACAATATTGTTTTTAGTGCTTTGAGTGTATCGGGTATACTGGACATTGGGAATAGGCCAATCAAATTTGGATCAATTTACATATTCATCATCATCAGGATAACAGAGCCTGTGTTTCCATATCTTCCATAAGATATGGAGGTTAACATATGAAATGCATGTAATGTGTGTAATATGTATAATATGTATACCTCTATGTAATATGGCTTATGTTCTTATATTTCTTGAGTGACCTTGATTGTTTCAATTTTTTGCATTTTAGATATAGTGATACAAATCAGTGCATACATTTTGTATTAAAAACAATTATTATTATTGTTGTTGTTGTTGTTGTTGTTGTTGTTAGCAGCAGAGCAGCAGCAGCAGCAATAACAACATGGTGGTGCTGTAGGTAGCCCTGTCACCTCAGAGCAAGAAGGGCCTGGGTTTGATTCCCCGACCGGGTAACCAGGGTCCTTTCTGCACGTCTGTCTGTGTGTCTTCTGGGTGCTGTGTGATAAACTGGTGATCTGTCCAGGGTGTTTCCTGCCTTCTGCCCCATGATCACTGGGATAGGCTAGACAAAATGTGTGAATTATGATTATTATTATTATTGTTATGAAAATGATTTAATATTTTAAGAGCCATTTCCAAAGAAGTCCAGGTGCTTACAAGAGTCTAGAACCTTTTTCATGCAACATATAGCAAAGACAGAAATATCAGTGCTCGATTTGCGTCTTATGTTGGTGAAAAGAAATATTTTATTACTAATTAGAAATATTTTTCAAAAACTTTCTCATTTCCAGGAGATCTTGAGTTCGATCCCTGTTGAGACTGCAGCGATCCATGGCTGGGAGTCCAAGACAACACAATCAGTCTCGCTGTCTGGGTGGGTCGCATGCACCGCCACCCCCCTAGTGTGATGGCGGTCATCGCAGGCGTCTGTCAGCCGCCGTAACAGAACTGGTGGTTGGCGATTTCCTCCGAGCGCATTCAGCTGTCCGGTGACATTGCATTAGCGGCAGTTCAAAAAGATACGGTGGCGCTTCTCAGGTCTCGGATGCAGCCTGTGCCCAGTCTTCACCCTCCTAGCACTGGTGGAATCGTGTGACTGGGGGAGTCCTAACTAATTGGAAACAACTAAATTGAGGAGAATAAAAAATAAAATAAAACAAAGAAAATAAAAACTCCAGTCCAGTATACTGGATGCTGAATATTATATTGTATTTTGAGCCGAGAACAAGTTTCACAGCAAAAAATAGTTTGTTTTCGTGGCGCCCAGTCTCAGGACTGAGGAGCAACCAAAGCAGTCCAGGTTGGTGGACGTGTCTGGGGCTTATTGGAATCAGTTTTTTGCTATCATTTTAAGGGTTTGGGTGGGCTTGCGTCTGAAACGATGCCCTATGCACTACAACCCTGTGAAAAAGTATCTTATCTGTCACAGTCATTTCAGGCCTTCATTTCAACTCCACTTAACGTTAGACAGTCGAGTTTTTAACAGTACTGTCATCTTGAGAGATACTAGAAAATCCACCCATTCCCCCTTATTTAGAGCTCATTGGTGATTTATCATCGACATTTGAACGTGAATGCAAATCATATTCATCAGTGCTCAGGTAAGGGTTTGGCAAATTGCATATTGAAAATGAAAATAAATGTGCCCTGGAAAACGTTTAGTTCACCCTTGTTACTACTTAATGAAGTAGTAACGAGCAGTTAATTGCAGCTACTGGCTTCAGGAGGCTTAATAAGAGCATTACAAGGTCCCTGATGTGTTCCTTATATTAAAGTGTGTATTTACTTATTTATTTTGGAGATTGTGGCTTGAAAATGTACCCATTAGATAACGTGCTTTCCCTCAGTGCATACCGCTAATGCCAGGATGAGAAGGTAAAACAACGAAACCATAAAAACAAACAAGAGGAAAGTTATTATTCTGCATTAAAATTAAGATTAAGAGACCCTTATTAGTCCCACAATGGGGAAATTTCACCTCCGCATTTAACCCATCTGGGCAGTGAAACACCGCACACACACTAGGGGGCAGCGAGCACACTTGCCCAGAGCAGTGAGCAGCCCTATCCGCAGCACCCGGGGAGCAATTGGGGGTTTGGTGTCTTGCTCAAGGACACCTCAGTCATGTGCTGTCGGCTCTGGGGTTCAAACCAGCAACCTTCTGGTCACAGGGCCAGTTCCCTAACGTCCAGCCCACGATTGCCCCCATATGGTGGCATATAGTCCCTTATAGTGAGTATTAAAATATGGCTTGAAATAGGGGCAGCCGTGGGCTTGAGGTTAGAGAAGCAGCCTTATATCCGGAAGGTCGCTGGTTCGATCCCCTTGGCGGACAGTGCGTGACTAAAGTACCCTTGAGCAAGGCACCTCACCCCCTACTGCTCCCCGGTCGTTGTGGATAGTGCTGCCCACCGCTCTGGGCAAGGTGCTCACTGCCCCCTAGTGTGTGTGTTCACTAGTGTGTATGTATGTGGGTGTTTATCTGCACGGATGGGTTAAATGCGGAGGTCTAATTCTAATGTGCTCAAACACAGTTGGCTGCAAATTCAATTCAGTTACTTTTTCTACCAGATAGATTTGTCTTTGATTATTAAATCTCACTCTCAGCTTCTGCGAGCGGGTGTTTTATTCACTGAATAAACATTTAAAGAAAAGAAAGTGGCACCTAAACGCCGATGTTTTCCTTCAGTCAATGAAATATTCAGTGAAGAGCTGTGTTTTGTATTTCCTCGTGTTCTCTGTGGCTTATTTTACAGTTTGTATGAAGATCTGAAGCCGTTCTGTGTGGTGAATGGAGATTATGAAGCAGGAAATCTGGAAGTGGGCAAATATTTTCTCACAGTGCAGTGAAACAGTGCACTAGTTCTCAAGTCTGCTCTTTTACACGCCACCCAAAAAGATAGTGGAGAGTATCGAACGCACTTCCTCTCATAGTGTTTCACAACAGGTAGAGCACAGACAGCACAATCACACACAACAGACACGTTCAGCTACTTATAACAGGGTTCTAAATAGTGCTAGAATGTAGGGTTCTAAGTAGTACTAGAATGTTGTGAACAGTGATTGGGGGACCCTCCCTGTTCCTGTGTTCTAAATAGTTCTAGAATGTAGGAAACGATATGTAAGGCACCATTTCTTTTAAAAAGCGCTCCAATGTAGGGCAAACCAGTTAAGAGACTGGTCTTCACTCATTGATATAAACGGTTCTCCGGTGTCTGGTTCAGTGAGTAAGGATCCAATCTGTTCCCCATAACACTGTTCTATAAAGTCTCACAACGTAGGGATTTGAGGGCATTTGTGCTAAATAGTGTTCCAGTGCAGGAACGAGCAATTAAGGGACCATTTCTGTTCCCCATAATAGTGACCTGTATAGCGCTCCAACGTAGGAAACAGTGATTAGGGAACATTTCCATGGCCTATAATGATAATCTGAATCCAGCTCCGCTGCAGCAGAGCAGTGATTATGGGAGCATTCCCAGTATCCAGTGTAAAACTCTTGCTTTTCCAATGAAGGAATACTGTGATTAGTGTGCCAGTGTAAGAGTTTATGTGGGTGTTTTTGTGTGGGCATCTTTGAAAGCCTCCAAAAGTTGCTCAGAACTCATCAGGTTATTATGTTGTTTTCTCTCATTTATTTGCACATGCTGCTCTTAGCCTGGTCACCACAGTGCTCCCTGTGGCAGTCTCAACGCTAACTCGGTGTCAGACCGAGCAGCCTACACACGGGTTATGAATAGCAGGGCACGGAGGTATTTAAGGAAGTGCATTATCCAGCGTGGAGGGATGGCAGCGCACTTCCAGAGTGAGGCAGGGTTCAGCGTTCTGCTCGGATGGTCTCTCCTCTCTGCCTCTACATCCGCCCCGGGGGCTTTCACTTTCTCATTAAAGGCAGACAAAGAAAGGCCGCATTTTTTTCCCACCTCCTGACAGGCTGCCAGAAGGAGGCAACGCGAGAGCACGGGCACCATCGCTCCATCTGTGGCCCTGACTCTCGCGCTGGCCCCAAGACAAGAGAGAGGAGGGAAGGAGAAAGCGAAGGGAAAAGAAAAAGAAGTAAAAACAACTGCCAAACGCCGGAGCTTCAATTCGCAGGGCCACCGGTGTCAAAGTCGAGGCATAAAAAGGCTGTTAGGCAATGAGTACGCCCCCATGTATACACACATGTCCTTCCATGCACACACACATCTAATTTTTTAACAGCATCAGATCTAATCAGTCACATGGGTCCAGGTCACACATTTGCAAAGCAGCGAGACCGGGGTGTCGTTCGCACTCCGCGAGTGTGAAGCAGCGGGGAGGCGTGTTTTTCTTCCTGGAATCTTAAAGGCCCTGCTTTACTGGCAATGAAATTTCACGAGCCAAAGTACATGCATGTGAACATAAAATCATCTGATTTATGCTTTCACACTGTAAACCTCCAGTTGTGAAGAAACCAAACTTTGTTGAACGGGAACTCCATCAATTTCCAAGAATTCTAAATGCTTGAGATGTAAATAAAGTCAATCAGAGTCAGGAAATGCTCTGTTGTTGAGTCAGACCTGTTCACAGTGGTGGTGATAGGAACCAGGCGTCTAAAACCACCTCTAAAAGCTCCCTCACAGATAGTTACTACATGAAGTGATTAGTTATGATGTCTGATGCATTGTTTTATGATGGTTACGTTATAAGGTTTTGGCTTAAAACATGTTTTAATCCATTTATTTCAGTGCATTCATGGCAGAGGGATATACAGAGGGCATTGTAAGGCAAAATAGTCCCCAAAAAATCTTATTTCATTACATTTATCACTATTTTACTGTCATTAATGTTGGATAGAAAACTCAGAAGACATCTGTAGTGGTTCCACACATCTACCGCACATTTGTGTGGTAGACATTGTGACACCCTGGTTCCCATCACCACCACTGTAAAGGAACCTGAGTCTGTGTCCTCTTCTTCAGCAAATCACTCTGAATGACTCAGTTTGTGTCTCAAGGACTGAAATATTCAGAAAGTTCGAAAAATTCCTCTTTAACACCAGTTAAATCCTACATAAGGGTGTCATAACACATGCATAAGCATTGAATAGCATACTTCAAAAGCATTACTTAAGTATTTTTAAGATGTCATAAGATGGTCCATGAAGTAAATAACACTGTATTTACACACGGAGCCGTGTGTGTGTGTGTGTGTGTGTGTGTGTGTGTGTGTGTGTGTGTGTTTGTGTGTGTACGTACATCGCTGGTATCGGACGAAAACCTTGTATCTCCAAAATGGTAACTTTACAGGAGAAGGAAAAAAGACACTTTACTTATAATGTAAGTCAATGGAACCAGACGTCTTTCCAAGTCATTATGGGATGTTTCTTTGGGTCCATTCATCATGAAATTTACACACACTGTAAAAAACAAAAGGTATTTTCAAATGAAGTCAAAAACTGAAAAATGACAAAAATGTACATTCAAGGTTATATAATATATATATATATATATAATAGTTAAATTGACAGCATCCAAAGGAAATCTCCAAAGAAATGTTCTGAAATCACTTGGAATAAAAATCTTTAGATTAACTTACGTGTTACATTCAGAGCTAAGAGTGATATTCCTGAGTTACTATTTTGGAGATACCTTTGATTTTCTTTGGACAGTGGCGGAATCCATGGGTCCTCAACTTCAAAGCCTTTGTATCATGAAATGGTTCTTCAGCTTGATGGAGAATGTGTTATAGATGGTACTACATAGAGTTGTTTTTTAGAGTTCTATCTAGCACCAAAAAGAGTTCCTCTATTGTTATAAGCTTGACAGCATAACCATAGTACAACCCTTTTTGGTGCTATATAGAACTCCTTTCAAAAATATGCTGTATAGGAACCATCTACAGCACGTTCATGATCAATCTGAAGACCCCTATCATGATGCAAAGAACCCTTTAATCATGTAAAGGGTTCTATCTAGCACCAAAAAGAATTCTTCTTTCATTATAAGCTTAACATCCGAACCATGTAGAACCCTTTTTGTTGCTATATAGAACCCTTTTCAAGAAGGTACTGTGTAAGAACCATCCACTGCATGTTCACAATCAATCTGAAGAACCCTATCATCATGCAAAGAACCTTTTAATTATGTAAAGGCTTCTATATAACATGTTTTTGTAAAGGGTTCCATCTAGCACCAAAAAAGGTTCTTCTATTGTTACAAGCTTGACATCATAACCATAGTAGACCCCTTTTTTGGTGCTATGTAGAACCCTTTTCAAAAAGATATGTAGAACCATCTACTGCACAACATCAATCTGAAGGACCGTTTCATGATGCAAAGAACTCTAATTATGTAAGGGGTTCTACATATCATCTTTGTATAAAGGCTTCTATCTAGAACCAAAAAGAGTTCTATTATTATAAGCTTAGTAGCCTAACCCCAAAAAGGTGCCGTATAGGAACCCTCTACAGTACATTCGCAATCAATTTGAAGAACCCTTTCACGATGCAAAGAACCCTTTAATCCTTTCAAAAATATGCTGCTTAGAAACATCTACAGCATGTTCTCCATCAATCTTCACAACTTTTTCACAATGCAAAGAACCTTTTAATCATACAAAGGGTTCTTTGAGCATTAATAGTTCTATATAGAACCCTTTTCTTTATCAAAGAATCATCATTTTTAAGAGTGTACCAGCGCAAAGCACACTAACACACCACCAACACGTCAGTATCACTGCACCACCCAAATAATGCCTGCTCGGTGGGGGTCCTGTGGGGGTCCTGACCACTGAAGAACAGGGTAACACAGTATGCAGAGAAACAGATGGACTACAGTCTGTAGCGGTAGAGCTACAAAGTGGTCAGTGGAGCTGATAAAATGGATAATGAGTGTAGATACAAGGAGATGGACTTGATGAAGTGACCAATCTGTATATGTTTATGCTGTCAGTTCTCCAGTCCAGTCCGTCTCCCATCTCATTCTTGGCTGCAAATTTCTAGCACGGCTGTTGCTTCACAGTCTGAACCGTCCCTTTCTTCACTCAGTATCACTCACGGGGTTATTCACTGCGCATTGTGTGCAGCCCAGCCATTCAACAGATCAAACCTGCCAGGAAATAACTGGATACCCATATTCAGTGGGTTAGCGGAGATTTGCTCAGGCAGGGATTACTGGGCCATGGAGTGTCTTTTTTTCCCTATCAAACACCCCTCGTAATGCAATGCTTCAGATGCACTCATGGACAGGAAGCAAGGAGCTCTAATCTGTCTATTTTTCTCCAGCCCGCACCACAGAGCTATTGTCTTCCTCTGACTTTGTTCCGCGGCGGGATGAGCACTGCCTCCGGCTGTAATCTGTCAGACAGCTCTCCAGCCTCCAAGAACTTTCAGATTTATGATTTTTTTTTCCCTGTCCATGCTCTCGAGTACATCAGGATTTGTGATTTCTCGCTCCATGCTCTTTGGGTAGATCAGGATTTGTAATATTTCAGTCTCAGTTATCCACAGGCTTAGACATTAAGATATTGTGACAGGCAGCTGTGGACTCCCCCCCGCCCCCCCCCCCCCCCCCCCCCCCCCCCTCCTCTTTCGTGGTGCCTTATCTGGACCTCATTGACATATGGATCGCGAATAGCGCTCCATACGCTTAACTTCACCCCCCCCAGCACAGCCTGCCGAGGGTTTGTTATTTTTCTCTATGACAAAACTCCACTGAATTTTAAGCGCATGACCAAAGGGTCCGTTTATTTCAGCAGAGAATGGATTAGTTTCAATTAAAGAGCTTTTGTCCACTCAAGAAAAAAAATAGCATTGCTGAGATAAAAAAAAAGAAAAAAATCTTTCCACTTCACTTCTTTTGTCTCTACAAGAACTCGTCTCACAGCTGGAATCCAGGAATTTTAAGAATAGCTTGACTGGCCATAATGGAACCAGACTTGTGAAGCACCTGCTGACCAAGAACATCAACAAGATGGTCCACCAAATATTTTATTTTACAATGTTGACTACATTTTCCATCACTTTCTAATCCACATTCTTCTTGCATTATGATCTGATGGATCTCAACATGAGGTCATAACAATTTGTTTACAGTTTCTTGAGAAGTGTTTATTTAAATAAGTTTCAGGAAATCATGATCTTGGTCTCTTGGTGATGGATGGCTGTAGCATCGGCAGGGATTGGTTGAATGAATGACCTCTTGAGAGCAGGGCCAACAGGTAGCCAGTCCCTTCAGTTCTAGATATTAACCATTGAAGTCTGAAATACTTCAAATAACTTCTAAGCCACTAGGTCCTCATATTATTTCATTGTTATTTTCAATTAAAGAGTTTTTGTCCGCTCAAGAACAAAATGTAGCATTGCTGAGATAAAAAAAAGAAAAAACTTTTCCCCGGTTCACTTTTATTGTCTGTACAAGAACTCGTCTCACAGCTGGAATCCATCCTTTCAAGGATAGCTTGAATGGCCACAAAGTGAAGTGGACTTGTGAAGCACCTGCTGACCAGGAACATCAACAAGAAAGTCCATCAAATATTTTATTTTACGAAGTTCATCATCTTTTTATGTACTTTCCTTCACTTCCTAATCCACGGTCTTCTTGCACAATGATCTCATGGACCTCAACATCAGTTCATTTACAGTTTATTGAAAAGTGTTGATTTAAACAAGTTTCAGGAAATCATGATGGTAAACACGTGCAGGTTCTATGCTGTGAAATGTGCGCACTGTGGCTTGTTTGTGTGTTGAACTCTGACTAGTTGCAAATGCTGGAAACTTTTATTTATTGTCTAAAATGATGCACTCATTGGTCAAAAGTATGTGGACACCTGACCATCACACCTATATATGTTTCCATTTCCACATTCCAAATCCATGGCCGTTTATATGGAGTTACAACCTGTTTGCAGCCACGATGTCGTCCACTCTTCTGGGAAGGCTTTCCGAAAGAGTTTGGAGCTGGTCTGTGTGAGTTTTCTGTGTGCACATTCAGTCAAAAGAGCATTTGTTAGATCAGGCACTGGCATTGGACAAGGTTCATCCTTCAGATTGCGAGACAATGAAGCATGATTCATCGTTGCCAATGTGCCAGAGTCCAGCGGCTGTGTGCACTGCACTTGAGTCATTACTTGGCATTGAGCATAGTGATCTTAGGCTTGTGTGCAGGTGTTCAGCCATGAAAACCCATTTCCTGATGCTCCTGGTGTGCAGTTCTTGTGCTAATGTTGCTTCTGGGGGCAGTTTGGAACTCTGAATGGAGTTATGTAACAGAAAATAGATGATTTTCTAGGTCTAGTGCTTCGTGTTGTTGCTGTTTGTAATGAGGCAGAACTGACCAGATGCTTGCAAATAAAATAAGGAAATTAGGCTTTACTATTTAGAATGTGATCCAAACTCATAGTCAGTAAACAGGCACAGGTCAAATGACAAATGACCGAAGGGACAAACAAGTAAACATGATCCAAAAAAGGCAAAAAGTTAAAAATCCAAAAATACAGTCCGATACACAGGAAGGCAAATATACACAGGGAGAAATGCTCAGTAGCTCCAATGAATGAAGCAATATCTCAAGCCATATGACAAACAAGAAAGGCGGGTCAGATTAGTATTCAGCTGAAGTGGGAAGACTATTGCCTGTGGATGGTGTTGCAGTCACATGATCACCAAGGGAGCTCTGGGAATTGAAGTTCTCCAAGGAGTCCGTTCTGGAGGGATGCGTGACTCTCTTAGACACTTTCATCTCACAATAACAGCACTTACAGTTGACCATGGCAGATCTAGCAGGGCTGCATGGCTGTGCGTTTGATTTTATACACCCATTAGCAGTGATATCTCACTGAAACATCTGAAACCAATAATAAGGGGAGGTGTCCACATACTTTTGGACACATTATCATGGTATGTGTCCACTGTACAAGGTGCGAACTTATTCCCTCCACCTCTCTTTTGCCACTTGAGGGGCGTGCCTGTGTACAACACAGTGTTGCTGTGTGTTAGGACACCATTTATTCTGACCTTCTGTGGTTGACATGTTTATGCTCTCTGGCATATTTATAAGGTTCAAGGTTTCCTCTTTGAGGCTGCACAGCATAACTCGGTGAAAAATGCACAAATAACAGTCAACATGGGTTTGTGAGGCCTCACTGTGTTTGTAAACGTTATTGACCCCTTACTGTTTCCGTCTTGCTTATGGAACTTCATGCTATCCCAATCATTTTGAACTGTTTTCCATATAGTTATTGCATTAAAAAGCCTTCGGGCAGGACGTGGCTATACAAAAGGGGCTGAAGGGTTGCATCTCTAATAGACCTTCAGCTCTACTGGCTAGCCTTCAGTTAACCAGCCTTTCAAATGCTTCAAAGGTCAAAGCCACTTGTCTGAAATTGCTCAACAGTTTACGAACAGAGTTTTCGTCACAGAAACAATAGCAGACGCTTTCCGCAGGGAGTGAACTCGCTGCTGATCTCAGGACAAATGAAATGTGGCGCAGAAGGGGCTCACGACTGTGTACTTGTGAAACAAAGCCATAAAGCAGTGAGATGCTGCACAGCACACGGCGGGTTACTCTGAAAATGAATTCCATTAGTCATTACCTCAGTTAAAGCCCTAATCAGTAATGCGCTAACTTAACGGATTACACAATCACACTAACGTGTTCAAATTACATCCCATTGCTTTTTGCTCTTCAGTCAAATGAAGCTTTCTAACAGAGGAGGCATTTATACATCACCAAGGCTCGTGCTTCTCCTTAATCCCTTTAATTCTTTAGTGTTGGGGAAAGAACGTGGCACAAAACAGTGCTATACCAAACAATGCTATTTAGCTGGGTTTGTGAGCTCTAACATGTCAAGCACCACCGCATCTTTTCAAGCTGCTGGTAATGAAGCGGACAGAGCAGACACGGACAGACCAGACACACTTGGAGGAGAACACTAAATGCAATCCTGTCACGTCAACTAACAGGCATCCGAATTGGTTCGCATCAAGCAAAGTGATGGGGTGGTGGTGGTGGTGGTGGTGGTGGTGGTTCTTGGTCTCTTGGTGGCAGATGGGTGTGGCGTGTTTGAAATGGGTTCACCAAAGTCTCAAAAGTAGTGGAATGTACGTCTTAAAAAGTAGATAAATGTTTTACTTGTCGCTACTTTCCTGATCCATTGGCTCTTAACTCATGTGAGTCACGTCTGATTTCGCGATGTGATGGAACTGAAAGAGCGACTCTGAACTCAGGAACTGAAACAGTTCACAACGACGCCACGAGATGCGTTGGCCTGTTCGTTGACGCTACACTGTTAGAAATAAACGTACCATGCAGGTAGATGATTCATTCATCAAGGTACAAACAATGTTAGTGTACCCTCAAAGGTACAGCAGTGGTTTTAAGGTCCAGTGGTGGACCTCACATGAGTTTCTCCTAGTGGAAAAGTAGATATCTGTACCTTTTCATAACTGAATGTTTTAAATCAGAACATTAAAATAAAAAGCCTGGAGGCGAGGCGGTGTGTGGAGTCAGTACAACGTATATCATATCAGTGGATTATGGTGCAGTTATGTTCCCTGACTGAAGGTACTGGGATGTACCCCTGAGGCTACCACCACAGTGACAAGCGGGGTGCTGCCCCAGTGACAGTACCTTTTGTCTGAGAGTGTAGAGCGTTAACTGGAAACCATCTCCAAAGTGCTCCATAATTGCTTTGGGTAACGTTCTAGGTCGTTACGTGTCTTTACAAGACTGTAAGTGAACAAAGTACAAAGAGTTTATTAGTAAGTAGATGTTTACAACCTTTAGGGAAAACGGAATGTTTGCTGTAAAAGGAAACGGTTGTTCTTTTTGTGGTTTCACAGGATATTTGTGTTTTGTGCCATAATTTTATACAATAGAACTTGGAGATATTTCTGATTCATTTTACCACTTAAACCTGTGATATTAGTTTGAAGTGTAGTATAAGTATTTTTGTACTTACCTTGTTTCTCCAAGCATTTGGAGATTGTAGCCCACACTTCGTTAATTAATATTTAATTAATATTTAAATGTTTCTTATTTTTACTCCTACTACTTCATTTCGAGAGTCATCTTGTTCCTTAGAAGTGGGTTATTTGGATATTACAGTATGTATGGTGATATATATGATATTAACCATCTCAGAACTTATGAATCAGTCAAACTTTGTAATTGTACATGCTTTACAGTGAAAAAGGTGCTGGAGTGGTACCCCTCTTGTCACTGGGGTAGTACCCTCAAGGGTACATCTTCAGCACCTTTGGACTCCTATTTCTTATTTTTACCCCTACCCCTTGTTTTTGAGTGTCATCTTGTCCCTTGGACCTAAGCTACCTGGGTATTTCAGTGTAATCGCAGAGTCTAGCATCTGTTGCCCAAAAAATCGGGCACTTACCGGGTAAATACCTAGACGGATGCTTTGGGTGAATTTTTGGGGGCTAAACATCAACCTTTGGGAAAGCTAAGGTGGCTATAAGGAAGCTAGACGATGCATTTTTTAGTGATTTATCAGCCCAATGCAGTTTTTCAAATGTTCTTTCCATGTTTCAATGCATCATCAGAAGGCAGCTTCCTAGTCCCTTACATCTCTTTAAGCCTAGGTTTATGCTTAATGTAACCGAAATGTAAAATAATGGTTTAGACAAAAACATTTCCCTCTTACACCAAATTTAGCCAGTCAGTGAGCCATGTTTCTGTAGTTTTGCACTGGAGCTACAAGGCTAATGATGCTAACTTGTAATAGAAGCTCTTTCTCTTGTCTACATCATCACACACTCACACAGCGTTATTAATATTCGGTGTTTTTGGATGCTGTTATGATCTAAAAAGTGCATCGAAGTACACAACTAAAAGCTGAAAATTGTCTGCCCTCTTGTCCATTTTCATAAATAATATCTTTCATCTTACCGGCCCATAGCCACCACTACTGAGGCCAAACCGAACCCAAATCAAGGAGACAAAAACGAAATGTGTCGACACTTTGTGGCCCCATTCACACCTGACATGAACATACGTCTTGGGTTATCCAGTCATAAGTGAGCAGGGCTACGTGAAGTGAATGCATCTTGGTGACATTTCTCAATCTCATCACCTTTGTAGGTGGTCAGAGACACATATGACCACAAAACGTTTGTTATGCGAACGCTAAAGCGTCTCAATGCGTCCCCAACAGCAATGAAGGGCCCTTTAATTAACTGCCTTGCCACAGCAGCTGCGTCGCTCCTCTGTCTCATTTGATTGCAAGCTGCATTAGCAATGCATGCGATGTAAATGTTTGTAACAGCCCATACATTCACACAAACACAGACTCACAGGACGTTTTTCTATGATAACAAATGCAGCCAGAGACTGACTTAGACTAATACGTGCACCACTCTTCCTCCACACACGAAATCCGATCACATCTGGTGACTGGAGGCTCATTTGAGACACCTGGACATGCCAGGTGCAAACAGCAATACGTCTTACTGTCCACTTGTGTTCAGATCACTTGGGATGAATGTTGATACCAAGAATGAACAAGGCCTTAGTTTCAAAACTAAAATGCATGGGTCAGTCAAAGGTCACCATTTGTAATTGTACAAGTTTTACTGTTCCAATGAGGCACGAAAGTGTCTCTGGGGTGGTACCCCTCTTGTCACTGGGATGGTACCTTCAAGGGTACGTCTTGAGTACCTTTAGGCCCAAACCCTTTTCTTATTTTTACCCTTGCCCCTTGTTTTCAAGTATCTTCTTGCCCCTTGGAACTCAGTTACATGGGGTAGTGTTTGGAACATTCACTATATTTGGAGCCCTCAAATTAAAAAGGGCACCACCCACCACTAATTCTTCATTCATATGAAGCTGAATTGTCCCATTCCACCTTAAATGATAGTTCTGATGCCTGAGGTGCCAGAATGTAACTGCTGCCCCATTTAAGGTGGAACAGGAAAATTAGCTAGCTAGCTACCGAGATATCAGCAAACTACTAGCAATGTTTTATGCTTGTTGTGTAGAAAAAGAAAAATAACACATTGAAACAACATTAAACTCAATACAATACAATGATTACTGGAATTTTTAAACAGAGAAAATATTCAGGTTTATGGGTTTCTTTGGTCGTTTATGCAACCATCTTGCTGGTTTTTATTTTTTTCAAACACTCTGTTTGGAACCTGTCTGGAGGGTCTATGTAGCCCTAACACTTTACCCTCCCTCTCTATCTCAAACACAATCAGAACACCCTACCTCTAGTAGTGAAAGCACAAGGGGTAAGGGCTAAGTGGTAGGGGCAAGGAGTAATTTGGGATTGGGCCTTAGTTAGGGAACATAACTGTACTGCACTCCACTGAAATTATATATATATATATATATATATATATATATATATATATATATATATATATATACACTATATTGCCAAAAGTATTAACTCACCCATCCAAATAATTGAATTCAGGTGTTCCGGTCACTTCCATGGCCACAGGTGTATAAAGCCGAGCCCCTAGGCCTGCAGACTGCTTCTACAGACATTAGTGAAAGAATGGGTCGCTCTCAGGAGCTCAGTGAATTCCAGCGTGGTACCGTGATCGGACGCCACCTGTGCAGCAAGTCCAGTCGTGAAATTTCCTCACTACTAAATATTCCACAGTCAACTGTCAGTGGGATTATAACAAAGTGGAAGCGTAAAATGACAGAGCGGGGTCAGCGGATGCTGAGGGGCATAGTGCGCAGAGGTCACCAACTTTCTGCATCTTTCGCTACAGACCTCCAAACTTCAGATCAGCTCAAGAACAGCGTAGAGAGCTTCATGGAATGGTTTTCCATGGCCGAGCAGCTGCATCCAAGCCTTACATCACCAAGCGCAACGCAAAGCATGGAATGCAGTGGAGTAAAGCGCTGCCACTGGACTCTAGAGCAGTGGAGACATGTTCACTGGAGTGACCAATCACGCTTCTCCGTTCAACAATCCGATGGATGAGTCTGGGTTTGGCGGTTGCCATGAGACGGTACTTGTCTGACTGCATTGTTTGGTGGAGGGGGGATCATGGTGTAGGGTTGTTTTTCAGGAGTTGGGCTTGGCCCCTTAGTTCCAAAAACGGTCAAAAATTCCCATCAACACACTCCTAACCCTTGTGGAAAGCCTTCCCAGAGGAGTTGAAGCTGTTATAGCTGCAAAGGGTGGGCCGACATCATATTAAACCCTATGGATTAAGAATGGGATTTCACTTCAGTTCATATGCATGTGAAGGCAGATGAACGAATACCTTCGGCAATATGCTTCATATTTTCTAAGATGAATCAACTCCACACGCCCTTCTCATCTCCAGGCTTTTTACTTTATTGTTCTGTTTTGGAACACCAGGTTACAAAAAGGTACAAATACATACTTTTTTTTCTCAGAGAAAAACATCTTTAAGGCACACAGTTGGACCTTGAAACCACTGCTGTACCTTTCAGGGAACATTCATATTGTTTGTACCCAGATGATCACAATTGTATCTGCACAGAACATTTTTTTCCAAGTGTGCCACCAAAATGAAAATAACAAAAATGACAAACACACTTGCATGAGGTCCTTGATCCTTGATCTACGTGGCCCCAGCAGTGACCTCACACATTCATACGTTTTATCTGGGCTTGAGAGGACATCATCAGATGGTCATCAGGGGCCGGCAAGCCCACAATTGGCTCCACAAGAAATGGCCGAGCCGGAGCCAAGTCTAATTAAAATTGGAGCCCAGATGTTCCAGCGGCTCCCCCTCCTCTCCCAAACGCATCTCTTTGGCAGCCGAGATGTTTTTGTGCCAGCGTGAGGCGTTCGTGGAAGTTCATTAAAGCAGTAGAACATGATTTTAAACTCTGAAAAAAGGCAGGGGAGGACGAGTATAGCACAGCAGGGCCGGTCACTTAAATATCAAATGTGACTCAAAAAGTGAGTCAGAAATATCAAAATGCCATTCTGGGATTCGACTTCACTGGACAGACCCACCAGCGTAGGAATGGTGGCTCAAATCAAGTACGTCCATATCGCGCTGGTCACTCGCGGTTAGTCACTCTCAGGAAACGCAGTGGGTTGTAGCTTCCTGTGAATCCTCCAGTGATTTACTAGAGTAGGTGAACAGTGAACGGTGGAACGGCAGAATAAAAGAATAAAATGGGAGTTAGATGTCATTACTCCTCAATATCTGTATTGCAGTATTATATTATTGGCTTGTTAGCTTAACCTCTTATGCTCCAGGGTATATTTGGGTTTGTCCATCGGAATTTACGCCACCAAATCTCAGGGCAAGTTATTCAGTAACTGCAGGAAATAAATGCAAATTTTTATTTTATCCTTTTTTTGTAAAAGTTCCCCTCAAATAAACAGAACGTGGGTTTTATGATCTCCACATATCACTATACGCTCACAATTTACTGCTGAAAGCCAAAAATCTCCGACGCTCTTTGTGTTGTTCTCTAAAAGTGATGTTTCCAGAGCAGATCACTGAAGAGACGCAGTCTGTTTATAGTTTAGAGCCCAGATTTGGGGAAAAACGGGTCGACTTTCAGTAGAAAAACAAAGTTCAGCTTCTTTTATTATAAGGGTTTAAAATGACGTCACCGTCTATTAGACTGGAGAGAAGAGCTACAGCCTCACACGACGCCCAGCTTCTGAATGGAGCTTATGGAATATGAACGTTATGAAGAACATGACGAAGTGCGGTGGTCCCAAGGAGAAGTCTTAGTGCAGGACCTGAGGACATGAACTATAGCACTGCATTGATGCTGATGTGGTGGTGGTGTGTTATTGTGTGTTGTGCTGGTACGAGTGGATCAGACACAGCAGTGCTGCTCTCCACTCACTGTCCACTTTATTAGACACACCTACCTTGTCGGTCTACCTTATAGATGTAAAGTCAGAGACGACAGCTCATCTGCTGCTGCACAGTTTGTGTTGGTCAAGACAACTTGCTGAAGTGCAGACCGAGCATCAGAACGGGCAAGAAAGGGGATTTAAGGGGCTTTGAACGTGGCGTGGTTGTTGGTGCCAGACGGGCTGGTCTGAGTATTTCAGAAACTGCTGATCTGCTGGGATTTTCACGCTCAACCATCTCTAGGGTTACAGAGAACGGTCCGAAAAAGAGGAAATATCCAGTGAGCGGTCAGTTGTGTGGACGAAAATGCCTTGTTGATGAGAGAGGTCAGAGGAGAATGGGCAGACTGGTTCCAGATGGTTCCTCTCAACTAAGAACAGGAAACTGAAACTTCAATTCACACGGGCTCACTGAAACTGGACAATAGAAGATTGGAACAATGTTGCCTGGTCTGACGAGTCTTGATTTCAGCTGCAACATTCAGATGGTCGGGTCAGAATTTGACATAAACAACATTAAAGCATGGATCCATCCTGCGTTGTATCAACGGTTCAGGCTGGTGGTGGTGGTGTGATGGTATGGGGGATATTTTCTTGGCACACTTTGGGCCCCTTAGTACCAATTGAGCATCATTTAAATGCCACAGCCTACCTGAGTATTCTTGCTGACCATGTCCATCCCTTTATGGCCACAGTGTGCACCATGTCACAAAGCTCATATCATCTCAAACTGGTTTCTTGGACATGACAATGAGTTCACTCCAGTGGCCTCCACAGTCACCAGATCTCAGTCCAATAGAGCACCTTTGGGATGTGGTGGAACGGGAG